>NW_023276806.1:3885697-4118197 GCF_003668045.3 Cricetulus griseus
CTGTTAATTACCTTCCAAACATTGAAATCTAGACTCAAATTTGTGATCTGCTACCTTGGATGCTTCAATAATTGATTGAATGGCATTGTCCAATTCTTCAACTCTATCCTGTGTATCTTGCACCTTTGCATCTAATTTCTGGGTAACATTGCCTATCTGAGTTTCTAGCTGGCTACAGATATTCTTTAGCTCATCACGGTCTTCTGACAGCCTAGCCTCTCAGTCCTCAGACATGGCATAAATATGCTGCATCTCATCTTGGGTAACAGAAAGCTCTGTCTTTAGCTATTGGGCATGGAGCCAAGCTTATCATCCAATTTCTGTTCCACTTGCTGCACAATTGTGGTCTGACCTAATCTGTTCTCCAACACCTCATTGTGTAAAGCTGTTATTTCCTGTAAGTAGGTGGGGAGGTTATCCCTATGCCTGTTCCTGAGTCCTCTGGCTAGTAATATTATTTGTACCAGCAAGCTAAATGCCATTACGGTATATAGGCCAGTAATTGGCAAATTAGCATCCTCCTCAAATAGTGAATTCATATAATAAGCAAAAATATTACCAATTTTAGCAAATGATAAATATTCTGCCATAATTTTACCTGATTTCTACTCCAGATGCAGTAACTATCTTTAACCAGTGGGTGGCACAGGTGTTCAGTTAGTCCGCGGTATTTGGCAGCAGTCGGGCAGCGGTGGAGAGAGGTCACCAAAGTGGCTGCGCTTATCTTAGAGAGTATACGGTCTTGTGGCTGCAACCACTGAAACAGATTCGGCTTTATCGTAGCAGTGGCCAGGGGAAGCCTCAGCTGAAGGCTGAGGCCTACCTCCACTCTAGGCAGCTAGAAACTGTCTCCGAGCTGGGTGGGTGGTTCTGAGCAGCTCAGCTGCAGCGGGTCTGCTGCAGGCCAGGAATGCCTGTGGAGAGAGGACACTTTCCGGGCCTAGGCCATGGCCCAATGGAACTCACAGCCTCTCCCAAATGGGGTGTAGGTTTCCAATATCCTGCCCCTTTAAACCAGATATAGTGGGAAATTACCAATACAGAGTCAGGTAGAAATATAAGGGTATTTAATAGGGAAAAGCCTTACTTACAGATCAATCTAGCCAGCCGACGTATCAATGGTCTGTAAGCAAGTCCAAAAGAGAAAGTGTAAGAGCAAACGAAGTCACACTACGTCACCCTGACCACACCCTCACAAGCGTGGTCAGGCACACCTGTAGCCAGCCCCTAAGTAGGCGTGACTACTGCTTCCCCTACAATGAAGGAAACAAGAAAGATGGGTGATTCTTATGCTTAGTCTTTCTACTCCTTGTCTGAGCTCTTATTCAGTTTTTTCGTAAGTTATAATTTATTAAAGACTACTTGTAATTTAAAAAAAAAAGACTTATCTAATGGTGGACACAGGCAGAATTTGTCCTGTCTTCCTGGAGGTCACATGGTGACTCCACAGCAGAGAGCAGGAAGAAATAGAAAAGGGACGACTTCCTGTTTGTCCCTGCTTATATATGAGTCTGCCTTCTATGTCACTCTGACCCCACCCAAGTGTGCATGCTTTATGTCACCTGTGCCAGCCCCCAAGAGGGTGTCGCTAGCATTTTTCCTATAATTCCCCTTTTAATCTAAAAGAGGATTAAAATTTAACAGTGTAAATTATCTATCATTAACAATCATAAGGGTGAATTGCAAGAAGTTATAATAATGTACCAGTGTCACATCTTAACTATAACTATTCCAACTAAACCTTAAAGTCATCTGAAATAGATGTCCTAGCTTGAACACTTTGTTCCAAACCCAACCTTAAACAATAGGAAACTAGCCCTAACTATGTGTCAACCGTGGGGAAGGGGGCCATAGTAGTCTCCATGCTACTTCCTTCTGAACTGGGATGATGACAGCCTCGTGGGGTCCTGTGGGAAGAAATATCAGTGTAATGAAAGTCCTGAATGTGTTATATCCAGTCCATGTCTGGTGGGAGATGCTTGACTGAAGGTCCAGTTTGAAGTCCTTGTCTCTATTGAAGTTCTTGTGTTGATTGAAGTCAGGACCTGAAGTTCTGGCTGGAGTGTCAGTTGAAACAAAGCAAATTGGATCCAGTGTACTCGAAGAGTCATGGCCCATTTTCTTTCTGGAGTGTCCAGGGATTGCTGTCAGGAGGTGTTCATTGGCTGATTGGGAGTCAAACATAAATGTTAGCAGAGAAATATTTTATTGTATATGTATGCATACCAGGAAAGGCAAACATGGAAAAATAAGAATTATTAAAGTTTGTACACCTTGAGAGAAAAAAGCCCAAGAAAAGACAAATGACAGTCCCTAATCTTTCCCCTATTCTGTATTACATCAATTGGCTTCTTGATATAATACTGAAACTTTGAAGTTTATTTTAACAATGTGCTTGCATTTAGAGGAGGAAAACCAAATCCAACTCTAAAGCCAACATTGGTTTAATTGAATAGGGAATAGGAAATAAAGAGAAATAGAATTCCCTGAGAGACAGCTCTAAAGTTAACCATATGGCTCATTCCTTTTGCTTGAGGGTTATAGCTACCTTCTCCTATTAAGTATCTACCCTTTGACGTCTGGAGAGGAGTTGTCCTGTGAAGATAAAGGCAAAAAACTTCCATTTCCTTTGGGAGGTTTCTATACAGTTTATGAGACATACATTGGTATGTTACCTGTCATTCTTCCTCATCGAGAGGTGCCACGTGTGTGCTTTATGCTAGCTGCCCACCTGAGTTAGGCCCAAATGAATACACAGAAACTGCTTGGTTCAAAGCTGCTTGGCCAATGACTAGGATTGCTCATTTGTTAACTCCGTCTTAATTATCATAAATCTATGTATTTTATAAGACTTATCTGATGCCTTATTGGCGTCCCTCCTTGCTGGTGGATCACATTGTGCTGCTGGAGTAGGAGAATGGGTGAAAGAGGGACCCTTCCTGTTTCTCCTTCGATTAAATATGAGTCTCCTTACTATGTCACTTCCTGCCTGGATCACCACTTCTCTACGACATTTCCCAGAATCCTCTTTGACTCCTAGTCCCATCTAACTTGCTGTCTCATTGGCCAAACAGTATTTTATTTAACAATCAATAAGATAAACATACACAGTACATTCCCCATCATCTCCTCTTTTCTGTTTAAATAAAATGAAAGGTAACTTATCTTTTATAATAACTGAAGAAACCTATAACCATAACTATCTGTCTTCAACTCTTATCAAAGACCACAGAAGGATAAAATATAAACTCTAGAATTAGCAGAGACATCTCACTACCTGGACAGTCACCCAAAGTTCCTCTGTAAAGTTGGAGCATCCATCTTCAGCCCATAGGCCACAGTGTGTCTGGCACACTTCTCCATTTCTACAGGAACCCTTCAGTACTGTCTTGTTTTGTAAGTTCAGCAGTCACTTTCTTGTGGGTCCTGCATGTCTAGAATATACAGCAACAAACAGTCCAGGCAAGAAATCTGTGTTTGGGAGCTTTTGTTCCCCCAGCCTGTTTGTGGAGCATTTCTTTTAGTGTTCTATTAGAACTCTCTACCATTGCTTATCCTGTAGGATTGTGTGGTATACTGCCTATCTTCCTGCCTCATTGGCCAATCAGTGTTTTATTCATCAACCAATAAGAAAATCATATATACAGAAGGACATTCCCCATTAGGCACAGGTCTTTTAGAGATTACATAGTAGTCCTTGCTATCTCTTCAAGGGAAGAAGATCATCCAAGGTATTTACTTTGCTTTGATGTACATTGATTTTATCTCCAGTACATTTTATTTCATGTAAAATAGAGAATGTGAAAATAGGTCAAAATTATTATGTAAGCAACTGCTCCTTGCTGTCTGGTAAAATACTGTAAGTTCAATGGCAAAAGAACAGCTGTGTTTGACACAGAATAAAGCCACACAGACGCTCCAGCTGAACTGTGAGAAAGTGAAGTGACTGGGAAGACGCTAGATGCTTTGACCCTTACAAGCCAGTGCTATTAAAATGCAGTGTGGATACTGTTCCTGCAAAAGATGAATAGGAAGTGAGCCCTAAAGCAAACACACTTGTTTTAGGGAAGTTTTGGAATATGGGGTAGACTGTTTACCTTAATTGTTTGGTATAAACATCATCCTAAATGCATTTAAATAGTACAGAGAGTGCTCGTTATAGCTGCGTTTCTCTAGCTGAGGACTAAGTGTTTTCTATGCCTACCTGCTCATTTCACATGTTGATAGTCCCTCACCTGGAATACACTTTGTTGTCTTTAAATTATTTGTTTTCCCTGGCCCACAAAGCCCAAATACACCATTGCACTAGCTAAGGAAACAGACACAATGGGCATTCAAAATACAAATGGAACACTTCAAACATAGTGCCATAATGAGAAAGTGAGGTATCTCCATTCATGCACCTAGGTTACACAAAAAGAAAGTGATTACAGCTTCAGATTTATGGGATATTGTAGGGAGACTGCTGCAAGTTTTCAGGTATAGCTTTTCATCTTCATTGAACTATTTCAAGTGGGATAACCAATATGAAGCACACTTCTTCACTCCTGTAGCTTACCTTTTAGACAGACTACAGTGTGTTACTTTGGGGCACATGTTGATTTATTTATACTACACCCATAGCATTATCAGATGCTGGTACTTATATCAAGTCATTTAAAAACCTCTTTACTTATGCATTCACCCTGTTGAAATTCAATAGTTATAGACAATAAATCTTATCTAACTATGGCAAAGAAAGAAATATATTATTGCTATTATATTACTGCAATATGTGATTGCTATGATAATGGGTTTATACTTGAATAAATTTCAGAAAGGCACGCTTCTTTCATTGTTGGCTTTTCCATTAACAATATTTCCTTGAGATTAAGTTAGAGATGAGATAAGGTTCTTATGTGGCATATGCCCTATAGCAAAACAATCCAATATCTGCTGTCTTCTTCTATAGGGTTGTTCCATTTTACATAGGAAACAAAGTGATAAACCAAATTTAAAATGTAAAACATGGACACTTATCACTTGGGGATATGAATGAAAAGAACAAAATAAAATAGAAGCTAGAATGGTAACAGGAAAATGTAGCAAACAGGTAAATTTTCAACTTCACATTCTTTATTCAGGGTCAGGCCAGCAATGAGGCAGCACCAGCACCCAAGACAGGGGCACAAGTATTGTATAACTGTTCACGTCAGCATCCATTTTTACTGTAGGTCACAGTAATAAGAGCAGCTTTTAATATATTTCCACATGTTTTTGCATTGTTACATTTAAATTAACATAAATCCTAGTAGAGACAATGCTGAATAATTTATTTCCCTTGTGAGACAGAGTGCTGGTTTTAATTAACTCAAAATTTTGTGTATTAGTTCTTAGACATAGGGGTGCCTTCTGTAGCTTAGGTTTGTTTGGAACTTACTATGTCTTTTATGCTGGCTTTGAACTCATGGCCATTCTCCTGCCTCAGGCTTGTGATTCCTAATATAACAAATGTAAACCACCATGTCCAGCATACTTATAAATTTGAAAGTGATCAATAAATACTAAAATGATGACTATGTAGTCAGGTCAGATGTCATTGCTGTTGCTGGTTATTGCACTGTGTTAGTGAGGGAAGCAAGGAAGAGGAGAAGGAGCTGAAATTGGTATTGACAGAGAATGGGGGCAGTTAGAGAAAGGAGTAGGGGTTGTGTATGGAGAAATATCTTTTGTACCTTTTCAAAATTATCAAAGAATAGAATTTTTAAAACTCTCAAAATAGCATGCATTTTATACCTTTCTGCAGCTTGTTGCTTTCTCTAATCTTCATTCAATCCTTTCCAGTTTTTGATAGTTTCAGTTGATTTTGTTGGATCTCTTTTTTAAGGTTACAAGGACAAACAATTCCTGTTGTTAGTTTATGCTCATCCTCCTTCTTTCTGAGCCTGACTCAACCCTTCAGGAAACCAAACATTAACTGCACTTGACATTTGAGCAGCATGACTCTCAGATAAGCCTTTAGGGGCAATGATAAACAATTGTGCTGTGACACTCTCTCAGCAGATGTAATTTATGTGATTGGAAAGTAAGAGAATATTTTCTAGTTCTCATAAATTATACATTTGAAAAATAAGTTCTCCATCTCAAGGCATTCCTTTTAAAAAAGAATGGTGTGTCTTGTGTACTTAGCCATTTGTGTTCCTTGAGGCATCTGGTAGGGAAGTCATTTAGTGCTGATAACTTAGTGCTGATAATTTTGCTATGAGAAACCTATGTACTTGAGATAGAATATTTTATTCCACCAAGGAGGATCCTTGCCTGATAGAAGAGACAAAAACAATCCCACAGCATTTTAAGTACAAGATAAGACTTTGGTAAGCACAAGGCATAGGGAACTGACAAGAAATCCTGGCACAGATGAAACTCATGGGCAGAGTGAGCAGAAGCTACCAGGGTGGGGCAGTACCCCAGGCCCCTGGACCTATCTATAGAAAGCAATGCACACTGTTCTTACTTCACACACAGTTCAAAAGATGCCCAGTGAGTTCAGGTAGGGTGGATGCAGTCAGAAACCTAGACAAATTCAGCTCAGAATGTTTAGGAGACTCAGAATGTGCCTACAGAATATACTCACATGAACAGGGAAGGACCAAGCATGACAATTGTATGTTTGGAGAGAGAGTCTTTCTTGACTCTTCACAGTTTTGGTTTCTCCAGGACCTAGGGCTGCTATCTGCAGAAGTCATACAGTGGGTCAAAGGTATCAGGTGCCTTGAAATATGATCATTCAGATTTCCTTTTCTCAAACTGCAACCAATATGGACATTATGAACCAGGGACAATGGATTATCAGGAGACCTGGATGCAACAAATGTTGACTATTCCCAACACAAGCATCAAGTGAGATCAGCAATGGAAACAGCAGACACACGAAAGCAAGTGCAAGGGTATCTTCGGCGGGGAGTGAGCCAATGCCATCAGCAACAGACTGCTTGGTTGGCTACCACCTGCTCATCACACACTACCTAAAACAATAAGGATCAGCTATCTGCAGAATATGTTGATACTCTGTGCCTAAAGGTCTCGAAATAACAGACATCTGGGCAATCAAAAAATGGGGCACTGGGCTTGGGAGATGTCTCAGTGAGTAAAAGTGCTTGCAGCTGGGCCTAAAGCCAACCTCATACCCATCTCCAAAGCCCACGTAGTTGAAAGAAAGACGCAGCTGCCCTGAAATGGGTGACCAAGACACACAACATCCTAGACAGTGCTACAGTATGAGTGAGACAGAGTGTCCTAGAATCAATAGCTATGGTTTAGTGCACAGAGCAGTACTGGACTGGGGTGATATATTATTTATGATTTATTAAAGCTTGCTGAGAAAGGTCTCAGAGCTGGCATTCTGAAATGGTCTCTGGATTGTCTCCAGGCACACTGTGGAGAGGCAGCAGTCTGAGGCTTGGTGAAGAGCTTGTGAGTCAACCCTTTAAGCCTGAGCTAGTTGTGAGAGCTACTGGTCAGCTGCTTTAAACTTGAACCCCGATGTCAGTCTCTGAGTCTTTCACTTTTTGTGCGACACTGAACACACTCAGATAGATAAAGATAATCTTCCAAGTTCCCAAATCATGCAATGCTATCATATGCTATGTTTGTCTTAGTCTTTGTCTTAGTCATAGGTCGACAAGTAAGAATAACAGAGGATCCACAATTTTCAAAATAAAAAGCCTAATTTTAATTGATATTTCCAGTAGGAAATATTCAAAGGAAAAGACTGCATGAGAACTTAAAATTCAGTGTAAGGAGAAATCCTAAGAGCTTGTTGGTTGTAGCAGCTCTGAACAGATTAACCTTTCTGATAAAAGACAAAAGCACTCAGATTTCAGCGAAGAGCAAAAAGAGATTTGGGAACAAGCATCAGAAGATACACTTGAGAAAAGTAATCAACAACTAAGAGCAAAGTGATACAATAACATTAGAAATGAATATAAACTGGAAGGAAAGACCTTGCTAGCTGAAAATCCAAAAAAACAAAACAAAACAAAATCATATTAAAAAGTGACTCATAAAAAATGAGCCTCTAAAGCAAATGTAACAGAAATAAGAAACTTGAAATAGAGAAAAGCAATAACCTGAGATGCAGATATATTTCCAAACGTCATTAGACAAAGTTATGAACAAATGGTGGTGAGTTTCAAAATATTCAAGGATTGATCAGTGAGAAAAATAGGGAAAGGTAAAGTTTATCATGAGTTACAAATCACTTGGTAAGCAGAGTTCTGAACTTTTCACACAACGGGGACACAGAGGTGGCCACATTGAACCTTAGAGGAGTAAGGAAAATAGCCAAAATCCTAGGAAATTACCAGAACAGCCAAAGAGTTTGCAAAACAAAACAAATTAAAAAAAACAGAGGATCAACTAATTCATCTCCCCGCCCCGCTCTGCTAGAAAGAGGCACACGAGGATGGTACACACGGATCATGCACCGGGTAAGTGCTGGGGACCCTGCATATGGGGAACATGTACATGGGGACTTGTGTTCCTCCTTGAGCTGTTTCTTATCACACAGGAAAAGAGGCACAAATGTCATTCAGACTCACACCAGCTATGTCCTGCACGTTCACAGATCCTGAGTCAACTGTATGTGGTCAGCCCGCCCTTTCGTAACTGAATCTGAGACAGAGGCGCCAGCTGCTGGAAAGAGCAGGGAGAAAGATGAAGGAGCTGACCTGCAGACACTGGCCTTACAAAACATCTCCAAACTGAAGGAGAATGGAGACAGTGAGTGTGTTCCAAGGAAGGAAAACATTGTAAGAAATGAAACTGACAAATGTTCCCCAAAAATTCCAGAGAACCAGTTTCCAGAAGCTTCTTTTAGTCAAGAAGGAAAACACTTAATATCTCAATTGTCTCTCCTGGAAATCAACCACTAGAAAAAATACCATGGGCAGATGTGTGCTACGGAGAGATGCTATTACAACAAAAGGGAGCAGCAGACAGAAGAGCAGGGAAGAGCTAAGTTTTCAAAATGCATATGGAATTATGTAGTACACGTTGTGAACAGAAAAGGCTAAGTATTAGAAAGATGATCGGGTGCAAAAGAGGATGAAATTAAAGGACATTCGTAGCAACTACAGAGGAAATAAACAAGGAGGGAGGAACTGACATGCAAACCTATCCTGAGACTGCTCGGTTTCAGGGAAGAAAATATGGACTGGGATGGTCCAAACTAGAATCATGGCAGACAGTAGGCGAGAAAGAGGCTGAATGCATCCTAATGTCCTGGGTAATTCTACTGCTCATGACTAGCAGACACAGCTCCCAAATGCAGCAGAATTATCAAATCTTTAGAGCCAAGCACTCACATTTGCCTCCCTGGAGAAATGAGGAAACAGTCCAACTCTCTAATCATGGTGTCAGAAATGAAGACATGGTGTGGACTTACACATTTAAAAACTGTCTGAAAATTATGAGAATAGACTGAGAAAAACATGTTCTATTGTCTGTTTATCATATTACCAGGAATTGGATTCTTTTGTTTCTGACCAAACTCAGTGCCAAAATTTAGTGAAAAGGTCATAATAATTTTGAAAATTTAAAGCTAAATATCAAAAGGATTAAAGATAACATTTCTATTTAAAAATCAATACAAAATATGATTGCTTTTTCCAGTTCTGAAAAAAGAAACAGATAAATACACAAAGAAACTGAAAAATAGGAATAATTACTACAAAAGGAAAAGAATGGGTTTTTGATTTAAAGAAAAAAGTTTCTACTATGGAAGAAGTACAAAGCAATCATATCTATGCCGTTCTACATTTACAGAAAGAAAAGCAAGTAGTGACATGGAGACTAAGGCTGAGGGAGCCCAAGCTCTTCTGTCACAGGAAGAATGGGCAGAGGCTGGAAGAATTCTGATGCCAGTAGTTGAAAATGTGAACCTCTAGAGCATCTGTCGTGGGTTGCTGTCACATTCAAGGAAGCTCTCAGGCATAGCCTCTCTGGAAAGAGAGACTCACAAGCCTCCGTTTCTTTTGGAACAGAATAGAGACTGCACATTTCACTAGACCAGGGCACAGAGATGATAAAGGAATAGAAACCATATAGACACAGGTATAAATAACCATTTGGAGACAGAGACGGGCTGATTGATTGATGGATAGATAATATACATATTGATAGATAGCAGATGTATAGATAATAGATTTAGATAGATGAATACTAGGTTTCAATAAGCAATTTGGTGTTTTATCTAATCATATTATCTATATATTTCTTCCCTCAACTTTCAAATGTACAATTAAGTATTCAATTAACCACAGACGTCATGAAACAAATATCATATCAGTCTCCTATGAGTGTATTTGTAGATGTGTAGAGTGGTTTATTAGAATGGTTTAAGTGGAAGCCCCACACATAAAACAAGAATCTGAGATGATTTAGAAGAGTCTGTCAGTGGGAACTAATTATGTCAACAACGGTGCTTCTGCACAAGTAAATAACAAACCTGTTAGATCTCTTTGCGGGGTGACAGACTCAGAAAAATGGTAACAGGTGTTCCCAAGTTCCCCTGGAAATCTGTATGTACATGTCTGTGCACAGAACATGCCTGAAATTAAAACCTGCCAACTATTGGCACAATTTTCTGCTAACCTATGACTCCTGGAGTCACGGGGTAGAGACTATTTTCTCTACTGAATCATTTGGTGCATTATATTTCACATGCTACACTTATTTTCTTGTGTCTTTTAGAAATCATCCTGACAATGAAGCCTAGAGTGATGTACAGATGACTGGGCCGCAAACACGGAAAACTACACTGATATTTTCAACTAGCATCTCCATCCTTTTGCGCTCAGATTTTGCAACAAGTCTTGAATCTTACTCCACTGACAGAAGCAGATGAAAGATGCAAGACTTCATGCTTCTCTGTTATTACTCATCCTCACAATCAAAATTTCACTTTTGCTTTCAGTGAGGGAACCCACAACTGAGACTCACCAAAAACGAGCCAACGAAAAGTGAAAATAGAGGCTGACCATGCAGTTGGTTGGAAGTGGAGATGGGAAATTGTGGGCAGGTGTGTCCAATCAGATCAGAGGACTTGCTCAGAGATCTACAAGCTATAGAGCCCTGGGAGCACAGAACACTACTACTCTCAGTGTGAAATGTTACCTTGAGTTAAGAGGGGAAGGAGACAGTAAAAATCATCTCTCCTATTGTGACTTTCAATAAAATAAGATAAATTGGAATAGCAGTCCATATTAACTTAAGTAGATTCCAAATGCAGGGTTTTGTGCAGAGAGAGAGAGAGAGGAGTAGAGAGTCAGACCGACAGAGAGAGAGGGAGAGGGAGAGGGAGGGAGAGAGAGAGAGAGAGAGAGAGAACATACAAATGTTAAATGTGATTAAAGAACATTTAGGCCAGCAGAAGTCATACCTGCCAAGGATTCTTGCATTAACAAATCAAGGAGAGAGAATTGTTGCCAATTCTGTGGCAGCCTGATGCCTAGCACACAAGATCTACCTTGTTGCAAATTATTTAAGTATAGGTTGAAGAGTGGTCCCTATTCTTTAGACTCTGGACTTCAAGGTTTTGGAAACTTGTTGTGAACCAGTGACTGAGTTCTTTTTGATGCCAGGATTCACAATGGGGAGTGATGTGCTCTGCACCCCACTTTGCTCTGCTGAAACAGTCTAGTGTGCATGTGGCACCCAAAGACGGGTGGGAAAAATACACCTGAGGAGATTTCATTGCAGAAAGGTGTTAAGATCTCCAAGTGGAATATCTTGTGGAACAAAATTTTAGAATGAGAATCAAATCCATACTACATGGCACCTGCTGAAATTGGGGTTATTTTTCATAACAATGCATGCATTGTCCTAAATTATAAACCCTTATTCTAAAACAGGACATGGAACCTCTATCTCAGTGACTACCAATGTCACAGGCAAAGTCAGTGGTTGACACCAGTGCCCCTGAGTTCTTCCACTCATATGTTCCCCAGTGTTTTTGCCATGCTGCATTTAACTCAAAAGTATTTCTTATTTAATTATAATAAATACTTGTCTTGGGGCTTTCCTGGGAAATGTATGAAATCACACCTTGCCTGTATTACAAATATGGGGGAGGAAGGTGCTCACTATACCATCAGATACTCATTGTGCATGGGTGTGGGACATCTGTGTCATCCTACCTCTAAAGGGAGAATCAGAACTAGGTTTGGAAGCTCCTAATCCTGCACCCAACAGTTAGAGTCCTATCCACATCATCCTGTATGTGAAAGCCCAATTTGAAACTCAATTATTTTGTTTAAAACATCTACTTTTAAACTAGGATAGTTTCAACATTGCATTCACTCTGTAGTCCAGTTTTTTAATCCCTTTGTCAATTTTGACTTGGCTGAAGCTTGGGCTGAGCAGGCATGGGAAGGGCAGGTTCCTTGTTTTCCACTTCTCTTCTGGGTCACTTTTCTCAGCCTACTTATGTTAGATGGCTTTCTATTCTGGGGATATAGCAAGAAGCTTACTCCATCTCCATCATGGTATAGCTAATGCTGTCCTTCCAAATTAGATGGCATCCTATAAGAAACAATGTTTTCATGGTTCTATTAAGAACCATGGTTCTTGATACAGATGAAGTCAAAGAGGGATAGAGGAAAAATCCACATGGATTTGGAAGTCTGCTGCAGAAGCAAGGCCAACAAGCACTGGTGATAAATCAGGCGGGGGAAGAGATGAATAGAGTGGGATTGTTAGGCTGCTCTTGTCTCTCCCAAAACCCACACTGAACTTTAATCCCAATGTCTGATTGTGGTGAGGTGCATTAACCGTGTCACCTGTTTTCAAGATGCTTCCTCCAGCAGCCATAACAGTTTGATGTATGATTTACTTTGTTGTCATAGCAACTACCCTTGCCCAGTAGGAGGAATAAGCTGCCTCATGTTCCTCCTGCTACACTACCGGTTTCTGTCATTTGTCAATATTACAAATCACTTTTCCTCAAGTTTCCCTGAGCCTTAGGTGCAGGAGATGATTTATAGATGGATCCAGTAGTATTGGGGTCCAAAATTGAGCATTTTGATGGGTTGTTGCTCTCTGTGATTGTCTACCTCAGTTGAAAAAAAATGTTTTCTTGATGACAGGCAAGACACACACGTACTTTTGGATATTAGAACAAATATTTAGACTGTAGTTAGGGATTATTCTGGTTTAGTGCAATGTTAACTGTAGGTTCTCCCCTAAGATGCATGACTTCACAAGACCCAGATGGTTGGATAGGCTCCCTGTGCCAGGCATGATTTCCCTACTGTTGGGTGGGGTCTCAAGTCCCATGAGAGAACCTTTGGTGACGTCCATGGCATGTGTACCACTACTGCATCCCCATGGTGATTGTGCCATGCTGTGTGTCATATGTGGATAGGACTGTTGGGCACCTCCCTTCTTTGGAAGCTTGCATGTGTCATCTTGTAGTCGAAAGCTGGTCCTCTGGAGGTTTGCGTGTCAGTTCTAGCTTAGAGGCTTCTGAGCACTGTCTAAATTACATGAAATACCTAGAAACAGGGACTGCCATATGACATGCCATCTAAATTGGAATGACAACCGTAGCAAAAATAATAATAATAATAAAAAAGACTGGAGTAGAGGCCTTGGTATACTCCCAGAAGAGAAAGCCATCTAATATAATTGGGTTAAGCAAAGTGACCCAGAAAAGGAGTGGAAAACAGGGGCCCTACCCTTCCCACATCTGCTCAGTCTTAGCTTTAACTGAAGTAAAATTGACGAAGGGGTTCAAAAGCCAGAGTACAAAGTGAATGCAATGTCAAAACTATCCTAGCGATTTCACCATCTTTAAATGCATGTCACAAAATAGGCTCCTTTTGTTTTCTGAAAATTAAATCAAAGTAAATGATAGTAAAGCTGAGAACAGAACTCAGAAATTCATAGGATTTTTTCTCTTTTTCCTTCTAATTTTTAGGTATTTTGGTGGAGATGGAGATGACACTATGCACATAGATTTATTATATTTTGTTCATCCAGCATAATTATTTATGAGCAAAGTCAAGGTCAAATTAAAATCATGTGCACAAACATAATCAGAAGTCCTGAATTTTTGTTTGAATATTTCTTTGCAGTTAAATGAGGTGAAAAGGTGCCTGTTTGCTGCCCCATAGAAGGAGGTTCATTTCTGTATGCAAAGAGTACTTTATACTTATAAAGTAGACTATAAGAGCTCTACTACCTTATCAATCTACTGCATGAACACAGCTCCATAGCTATTAAAAGACTACCAGTCCAAGAGTCTCCTATAGGCCTTGTGGCTTAGTCATGCCTCCTTGAGCACATGGGGGGATGAATCAACTCTAAAAGACAGCTAGGAATATAGCTTTGATGGTTTTGTAAACATAGCTGCAATTCATTTAGCCTAAAGAGACAAATCTGCCACTTCGTGAGTTAAGCCTGAGTGAACTAAAGAACTTGTAGACTGATACCCAGGAAACAGGTTGACAAAGTTTGAAAATAAACTCATTAGTCTCCACCTTGCTCACAGGGTATACTGAGTGGTTGGATGTTTGGGAAGAAAGATGAAAAGTGTGAACAGAAGTCTCACAGTTTGTGTGATCTAGAGTCTGTAAGTGGTGGCATCAAGGCAGCTTTTAAAATGAGCAATGAAAATTAAAGCAGCCAGAGGGACTTGGCCAAGGTCAGACACCAAATGGAAGAGTCTGGGCTACAGTGCTGGCTCACCATGCTTAGAAGTAAATGGTGTGGGCTTTTGCTACACAGAATGAAACCTGGCCAGCAATTAAATAAGTCCACATTGTCACTTGTCTGTGTAGCTGCTTACATTCAGGAATCGTTCTTCAACCTGTTTCTTGCTTTCATTCCCTCCCTCCCTCCCTCCCCCCCTCCCTCCCTCCCTTCCTCCTCCCTCCCTCCCTCCCTCCCTCCCTTCCTCTCTCTTTCTCTCCCTCCCTCTTGCTCTTTCTTTCTTCCTCTGTCCTGCTACTTTTGTGAGGGAGCTTTATCTATTCATGGGGACCAGAAGACTGAAGACATAGAGAGGAATCATTGTCCAGAGCCTCAAGTAACATGGATTCCAGACAGAACAAAGCCTCACAGAACAGGTACACCTCCACTCCCCTAACACCACTTGTCATCCCCTACTCCTCCACAATTACACCTCCCACCCTACACTCCCATCCCTCCACCCATACTCCACTACTGCTTACTCCTTTGCATTTACCCCACTAGACCTTGCTCTCTGCTCTCTACTCCTCTGCCTTATACACACTGCTCTTACAAACCCCACCCCTGACTTACCTGCAATTAGGGCAATTGTCTATGAGATCAGGAAATGGCACATAGCAGAGAGAATTCTTTTTCATAAACCATGTTGTTTCTCTTAAGTGATGGCAATAACTAACAGAATAACAATGCATATCTTATCTAGTAGGACCAGAGCTGAGACATAAGGGAATTGTGTATAACTTTCTGATGGGGGAAGTCATTCTGTGTATATGTTTGTCTTATTGGTTTATAAATAAAGCACTGTTGGCCAATAGGAAAGCAAAATAGATGGGGCTCAGAATCAAGGAGGATTCTGGGAAATGTAGTAAAGAAGAGAGTCACCATGTGATCCTGTTAAGAGAAGAGGCATCCTCAATAAGATAAGTCTTTATAAAATATATTGATTAATGGTTATGGTTGATACTTGAGACAGAGCTAGCAAATAAGAAATCCTAGTCATTGGCCAACAGCATTGTAACCAATATTAATCTCTGTGTGTTATTTGGGGCCCTAATGTGACAGTGGAACTCAGGCATCTGATGGAAAGAGTTATAGTTGCACCTTTCATCCTCTGTGGAAAGTTAACACTATTTTCACTACACTAAATACCCACTTGGGATGTGGTCATTGAACCTCTTCCTAATTTGGCTATAATACATGCATTTCTGTGTATCTTTCACTATTGCCGTCCCTTTAATTAACTATCAAGGTAGATGCTGAGGCCTGCTTCCTGGGTTTACCCTAGAAAAGCCCAGAAATCTACTATGAAAAACAAATTTCTGAACACTGTAGAAGTCCAGACTATTGCATCTATTCATCCAGTCACAAAACATTTTTAAGCATCCTTGGGTTAATTGTTGTGACAAAATTATCAAGGACTTAATGATCAGCTGATTAAGAGGGAAAGAGAGGAAGATATTCAACAGAGGATCACAAAAAAATGTGGTTACATTTAATTTATCTTAGAAGAACAAGGGAAATTTTCATAAAACAGAATTAACACTTATTGTAAAACAGATTAACACGTATCCCTGTCTTTTAAATTTCAGCACACTACTTAAGATCATGTTAAGTCTTTGGGAAGCACCAGGTGGTGTGCACTGACACCATATCCACTTCCTAACCCTGATGTCAATGAGATGAGATATAACAGAAAACATATTGTACTGTACAGACTTTGATATTCCCATAATCAGAAATGTTCCCAGACCACATAATCCACAATAATTTTAAGATTCCTGAATCCCAGGCAAAACGCACATTATTTCTGCAGCCATTAGCCTTCCTTTGTTGCCTATAGTCCTTTCAATGGGGTTGAGGTTTCCAGAACCCCACCCTCTATCCCATCCACATTATCTTGTCTATTGTTGACATACTTGTTTAGTTCACCTTTGGGTATTCTTATTGATGAGACATTATATGTGTAGCTTCTGACTTTCCAGGAGATACCCTCTCATAGCAAACTCCCTGATTCTCTGCCTCTTACAGTCTTTCTATTTCCTCTTTTGCAATGAGTCATAGACATGGGACTTAAATTGTAGATATATCCACTGGACTGGGCTCCAAGCCTCTGCATTCAGATTGGCTGTGGTTTTCTGTAATGCTCTTCAATATCTGTTGTAAAGAGAAGTTTTCTTGATGAGCAATAAGGACTACACTTATTTGTGTGTGAGATGTAGTCTTCCCCAGTGAAGAGCAGTTGCTAATCCAATACCAAATGATCATCAATGAAAACATTTTCATGGAAGCATGGAAGTAGCATTAATTTTAAGATTGAGTAGGATATATATATATATAATTATATATATATATATCCCTAAGTACATATAATATATATATACATATATATATATATATATATATATATATATATATATATGCATGTTCCATATAATTAATGAAAAAATGGTGCCTAAGTTTGAAAGAGAGTAACTAGATTTATATGGGAGAACTTGAAGGGACAAAATGGAATGGAGAAATGATATGACCTAAAAATAAAATAAATAATTTTTAAAGCCATACATTTAAAAGTGACCTTCTTGGATATCTGGGCCATCAATAGATCTGTTTGCTCACACTTCCCAAGGATCACCTAAAAAACCTTCTTAAGAACAGTACAGGATTTCCAAGGTTTCTAAATATACGTTTCTTCTTATATTTTCTGTTTAAGTTGAGGTGACCATTACTGCATTACTGTTTCCTGAAGATATGAACACATATATGTCTATTTGTATATATTAAATTCTAACTTTAAAGGTATGCACTTAATTAAAGTATTAGAATTCCTTTTGGGACACTAGAAAGCTCCCCATTTCTGTGTATATCACCATATTAAAAGCTTGGGTTGCTGTACACTCTTGGCCCTTAGCATTGCACCAAAATAAAGTATCTCTGCTTGGTCTAAAGTTAGTTTTTATCCATTGACCATCAACTTTTAAAGTTCAGAAAGCACTGCTGGAAGTTTTCTGATGGGAACAGAAACAAGTGTTTCCTAGAGTGTTGAGTGAAACACTCAACCACTGCCAGATGAGTTGGAATAAGTGTCAGCTGTTTATATCCATGGAAGCCATTCAATTAGCCTGTCAAAGATAAGAGCAAAGTGTCCCAAGCTTGCTCTGGGCCTTACAGAGCCTCTCATTCCCAACAGCTCTCAGGGCCACACTTCCAGGCCCTTCTTGGGTCATCTTGTCTCCTAGACTGATTACCTTACTTATTCAATGTCTGCCTGTGCAGTGATTGATGTCAATTTGACACAAGCTAGAGTCATCTGGGATAAAGGAATGCCTCATGAGATTGACCTGTAGGCAAACTTGTATTGCATTTTCTTAATTAGTGATTGATTTGGAGGGCCCAACCAATGCTAAGAGATACTAGCCCAGGGCATATGATAATGCAGTGTATAAGATAGAAGGCTGAGCAAACTACGATAAAACCAGTAAGAAGCACTCCTCCATGGCTTCTATACCAGTTCCTGCCTCCAAGTTCCAGCCTTGAGTTATTTCCCTGGAAGATGGACCAAAAGCTGCAAACTGAAATAAACTTTTTCCTTCACACAATGCTTTTTTCATGGTGTTTTATCACAGCAGTAGGTACCCTAATGGAAACACTGCCCTAGCATTTTGTAGACCTCATTACTATCAAATGAATCTTACAGAGTTTGGAGGACAAGTCACCTGCATCAGAAAGTCCCAGGAACCCTACTGAAAATATAGATCACAAATTCCTCCCATCTGAGAGTAGGGCTGGAAGCCTCAAATCTAAAACTTCAGAACACTTGGTGGAAATTTTTCAAGCTAAATCTAGGTGACTGTTTTAATAGTTGAGAAATCTACTTCATAATTAGTATATCATGCCATTGTCTACAGAATTCAGACAAATGTCCATTGAGACCTCATTTTAACAAGGGTCCCTGTTTTCTCTTTCAGATGTAGAAGTAAATATAGAGCAGACAGGCTTTAGATTAGGGAAAGTTTGAGTTCAATTGTACTTCTGTCTCTTCACCATAGAAGTGTTAAATCAATACTACCTCATATGGATTGGTTATTGTTTGTGTCCTGTAGGATGTAAAACTCCCATGAGGTCAGAATCCTATAATAGCTAACTTATACTTCATGCTAAGTACCCTTTACACTCCCTACATGTAGCAACACATTTATAATGATTTTTGGCAGAAATTAACTTGATGAGACATGTATACAGCATTTTAAAATTATAAAGGAACCTAAAACCTAAATTGGGGCTACTGCCTCCTAGAGAAAAGAAAGCAGCTGATAAAACTCAGGAAACTTAACAGACACAGAAAATTTATAAGTGAAAGGTTTTATTTCTAATTTAAGCAAAAGAATAACAATAAGACTCACAAGATTCAAAGTTCTGTTTTCAGGAATCACTAGCTAAAGAAGAGCAGAATCTGGTGGAGGTATGGATATTGACTAAAGACAGTGAAGGGGACAACTGTGGTGTCTCCCATGCTGAGTTGATTTTAAGAATCATGTATTCCTGTAAATTATCCTTTACTGGTATTCCTCTGAGTAACCCTTGTACACTCACTGGGATACCCAACCCAAGATGAGGAATTTGTTTCTATCTGCAGTTGTTAGTGGCATGTCTGGGATAAAGAGATATGGTCCACCTCCTCAGAAATTGTCACACACCAACAAATCAAATTGGAAAGTAGATAGATGAACTCCTTTTACTGGATCCCATGCTTAATGCTAACTGACCAACTACTTTTAGGAAGTCTTCTTATTTTGAGATTCTATTCCTACAGTTGTAAGAAACACCATCACCTCATATGGTGGTTTAATGAAGCTAGAATGAAAATTGGGAAAAACAACTCATTGTAGGACCCGGCACAGATATGGGTCCTAAGTGATGGTTTCTCAAGCAATAACTGTGTGCTTCTCCCATGATCACAGTGCTAAAACCTTATAGCTGTTTAGATACTATGTAATGTATTTGTAATATCCAGAACCTGGAAGCAACCCAGATGCCCCTCAACTGAAGAATGGATAGAGAAAATGTGGTCCATATACTCATCAGGAAAAAAAATCAATGGAATGTTGAAATTCACAGGCAAACGGATGGAACTAGAAGAAACCATCCTGAGTGAAGTAACCCAGTCACAAAAAGACAAACATGGCATGTACTCACTAATATATTTAATATTTAGACATAGAGTAAAGGATTTCCTGTCTACAATCCACACTGCCAGAGGAGCTAGGAAACAAAGAGGACCCCGAGAGAATATTGCATAGTCCCTAGAAGGAGAGAGGGACAAGAACTCCTGAGAAAATAGGGAGCATGGGGAGGGGGTGGAGAGGTAGGAGAAGGGGAAGGGAAAGGAGAACAAGAGGACTGAGACAGGGGAAGAATAGAGGAGGGCAAGAAAGGAGATGCCTTGATAGAGGGAGACAGTACAGGCTTGGAGAAGGTCTGGCACAGGGGAAATGTTAGGGGATCCACAGGGATGACTACAACTAAGAATTAAGGCAGTGGTGGAGAGGCTGCCTTTGATGCCCTTCCCCTGTAATGAGACTGATGGTAGTACCTTGGTTACCATTCCTAGAGCCTTCATCCAGTAGCTGATGGGAGCCGAAACAGGCACCCACAGCTGAGCACTGAACCATACTCCTGGAATCCTCTTGTGGAGAGGGAGGAGGGATGAGCAAAGGAGCCAAGATGTTGCTGGAGAAACCAACATAAACAGTTGAACTTCCCTAATGAGATCACGGAGATCTTAGTCATGAAGCTTGGGAACCAGCATTGGACCTATCCAAGCCCTCTTAATGTAGGTGCCAGGTAGGAGGCCAAGACAGTCTATGGGACCTCTAACAGTGGAGCCAGTGTTTATCCCTAGAGCACAAATGGACTTTGGGAGCCCATTCCCTATGGAGGGATACTATTGCAGCCCAGATATAGCAAGGAGGGCCTGGGCCCTCCCCCAAATGATATGACAGACTTTGATGGTCCCCTGTGGAGGGCCTCACTATCCCTGGGGAGGAGGTGGGGGATGGATTGGGGATGGGTTGGCGGGGAACATAGGAGGATGGGAGGGTGAGGGAATGGGGAGGATAGATATGTAAATATGAGAAGTAATTAAAGAATTTAAGTAAAAAACTAAAAGAAGAATAGAGAAGTAGGGAGGCGAATAAAATGAGAGCATTGAGAAGGACATCCCCTGGGCAGCCTTCTCTTTTTCCCACTAGTTGATTATTCTTTTCTGATTTTCTTCAAACCCCAGTCTCATCTCACATTTCTGCCTCCAAAACGACTCTATATTTCCCTCTCCATCGTCTGAAAGGACACATTCTAATGTTTTCACTCAAATTGATCTTCTTTCCTCATTCTTGGTTCAATTATCTCTCTCTCTCTCTTTGGGACTCTTAATATGTTATGAACAAAACTAAAAAAGATATGATAGTACTTTGGCAGAGCTTTAATAACTTACCATATATGTACATATCTCCTACGGGAAGAAAAATTTATTTATTTATTTATTTATTTTTTTTTTAGACAGGGTTTCTCTGTGGCTTTGGAGGCTGTTCTGGAACTAGCTCTTGCAGACCAGGCTGATCTTGAACTCATAGAGATCTGCCTGCCTCTGCCTCCTGAGTGCTGGGACTAAAGGCATGTGCCAAACACTGCCCAGCCTAGAAATATTTATTTTGACCTCCAGCTTTACAGGGTCCAGTCCATCTTCTGTGGTTTTATGAATTCTAGATCATTACTGTCTAAGAACAGGAGAGTGGCCTATGATGGACAGATAGTAGAGAAAGGCATAGCCAAAATAAAGCACCCAAGAACATGGCTTCACTGACGGGCCTCTTCCTGCCAGGTTCTACCTCTTGAAATTGCCAGAGGCTTCCTGGTAACACTGCCATTCCGGCACCAAGTCTGCAATTCCAGAGGGCTAATGCCAAACACAACAGAAGATAAAATGTCATTTTAAAAAAATATCACAGATCAACAAGAAGTAAGCCAATTCTGATCTGAAAAGAAATTGTTGTTATAAAAATCACAGACTCAACTGTAATATCCCTTAGAAATAGATTCTTCAATAGATATTAAGACTTTCTGAAAGTTTTGATTTTAAGAATTTTCTTCAAATGAAACAAAAATTACAAATTACACTAATTACTCTTTTAAAAAGGATTTAGAATATTTTCAAAGCAGTGGAAAAAGGAGTTTTTAGTTCATTTAATTTCTATTTTCTCAGGGCTAACAATGCCTGGTCAGTGACCAATGGTAACCTTGAAGAAAACCAACATTCCTCACAAAGTTATTGTGACTCTGATGGACAAACTTCATCAATTATCATCAAGCCACAGATACTTTTAAGGTGTCTGTATACATACTCTCTGATTGTGAAAGGAATTGGTTTCTTCCTTAAATGAACACAGGAAAAGAGCATTGATCCTGGCACATTCTGCTCCCTCTTTACTCACTCTCCATTTTTACACCAACTATAATAAAGCAGCAGGTATAGACACTGGAGTACATGCAAATTATTAATCCAAGGCTGTGGAAAGACGTAAGATACACTAAAGGGAGGCTGTCCATTAAAGGTTCAATCATACTATAGGATAGGGTCATATTTAAATACCATACATGTGTGTGTCTGTGTGTGTGTGTGTGTGTGTGTGTGTGTGTGTGTGTGTGTGTGTGTGTGTGTGTGTTTGTGTGTGTCCATCCTCCCCAGGCCACAGGCCATATTTAGAGCAGCAAACACAAGATCACTTTGAATGGTGAACATCTACACCAGATTTCCAAAATACATTTTATGAAATTCCACAAAAACCTATAGTGAGAAAATGATATGATTGGAAAACAAGCATGCAAATGATGCTGTGAGCCACATTCTCTATCTAAGACTCAAGTTTAAGACACCAAAACACACAAGGACTCTTGTAATGAGGAGGCCCACTGAGGATGTTCCCTGTTTTCCCAACTCAATTCATCAAGTGTTACTTTGTACCACAGCATATGAATTAAATTTCTGTTCCAAATAAGTGACTTTAATTAGAAATAATAATTGCATTCTATTTAGCAATATAGAAAATCAATTAAACTCCCTGTCTACAGTGGCCTTGCAGTAGGAAATATGCACTTTTCTATGCACTGAACTCTTCAGGATAGAGTTCAGATGTCCAAAGGTGAGCAAAAGATGATAGGTATCACACACACACACACACACACACACACACACACACACACACACACACACACACGATAGAGAGAGAGAGAGACAGTGAGAGAGAGACAGAGACAGAGAGACAGAGAGATAGAGACAGAAATAGAGTAGAGACAGAGACACAGAGAGAAAGAGAGAGACAAGCACAAGTTTGACTTAGTTCAACATTACTGAAAGATGAAGGTCAACAGTCTATTGAACAGTTTTCACATGTATCATGTGAAGGCAATAGATCTTCCTCATTTGGTCAGTTACCAGGGCTTCCTTTCAGCCCATCAAGAGGACATGTAGTATTAACATTTGTCTTACTATAGGGTCATTAAAGTGATTGCACTCAATGTATTAGCATTGAAAAAGGTGATTTTGGTTAAAATGTGTCATAAAAGTAGATGGGACCTTAGAAAATCCTTTTTTTTTTAAAAAAAAAAGAAAGCTTGTCAAAAAGTCACTTTTCTTTTCTAGGTCCTTAACTAAGAAAAGTAAATGTTAGCATTATCGGAGCTAGCCTAGCTGAGAACAATGAATCTAGTCAATGCCCTTCCCACATCCTTCATGTGAACCCCCATGAGCCTTTGAAGTCAGCAGAGGTAGAAACAGTGCTGGGTAGGAAGCACCACCAGTAGCAGCTCCAGATGTTCTCACAGGTGGTCTTCAGGAAGGCTTCAGTATCTATTGGGGCCATTAATATGGATGCGACCTTCATACTTCATCCTGAAACCAGCCAAAGAGCTTTTCTGATATTTCCCACATTCCAGGTCTGAGACCATTTCACAGCAGGCAGGATTTGATAGAACAAGCTTATTAAATTTCATGATTTCAAAGGTGAAGAGGGTGTTGAGAAGACAAAAGTTTTATCAGGGATTTCTGAGCATACAGTTTTCCCTCGGTAAATGAAAAACACTGTATTTAGAAATCTCCCCTTCCCTTAGGCTGCGTTATAAACATAGTATGCATACATACCCGAAATTCCAAAACATATGTGTGCATACTTGTGCTCTCTTCCTCCGCTTGGTTGAGCATACAGATGCATTTTATGCACGAGTAATGTAGAATTCTGCACAGAGATCTCAGGTGAGTTCCATACCATTCCTCACCCAAGGGAGCTCATTCATTAACATTTCTTGGAATGTCCTCACAGTTCAAGTTTCTATTTCTTGCTGAAGAGTCCCAAAGAATTGTAAGATTCTTGGATTGCTTATGATACTGCATCAAAATGTTTTTGTCTGGCAGTTTGAAATGTGTGTGTGTGTGTGTGTGTGTGTGTGTGTGTGTGTGTGTGTGTGTGTGTGTGTTTTGTTTGTTTGCTTATTTTTTAAATAGGGCAAGTACTTGTTCTTGTATGCCAAGAGCTAAATACAATATCCAAGATGTACTATGTTCTTAATACTCTCTGCAGAACTTGTCCTCATCTGATGTTTGTGGTTAAATTCTAACCTACCTATTTAACACTACCTAATATTTAAGATAGTGATCAAATAAGACATAAGAAATTGACATATAATTTTAATGTGTTTTTGAAGGGGATTTTGGTTATTCTATACTTGAGTGACATTTTCAAAGACTGGAAAATAAACTTAGCATGTCAACTTAAAGAAGAACATTTAATGTTTATTACTGTCAAGAAAAGTTTGTTTCACTTCACTTTATTTTAGAAAAATCCACATTTTATTTAACTCTGAAATTTATATTTCAGCATGATTTAATTACTCCTCTGCTCAAACCTTAAAAAGAATAAGGTAACATGAAGACACAATTTATCATTTTTTAAAAAATATCTCTGGTCACACATCTCAATCAAGGTTGCTTACTATAACCAAAAAAAAATGACAATTACAAGTGGCTTACCCTTGGCTTGTAATTGTTCTTAAGAATTAGGCACTTGTCTCTTCTTGAGAGACCTCCTCTGGTTTTTCTCAGTGGTAATAACTGCTCACACTGAGGTCTCTTCTCTGGAACAGTAAGTTGGCAGCATTCTGTCAGCTGTCATCCAAAACATGAATTCATAACAAAATATTTTATTTTCCATTGTGCTTGAACTGTAGACCCTATTTTGTGCTGTCACCAAAAGAACTGGATTGGAATGTCCTGAAGGTAAAATCTGTTCAAATGCTAGCCAAGGCTATTTGTTCACCACACACGCTATCTGGAGCTTCTCTGACTAATAGTTTTTTTCATAATACACCATCTGCAGATTTCTACCATTCTGAAGTGTCTCCCCACAGAGGCAACTTAGCTACAAACTCCTGAAGTTGATGCTTGACTGGTCTAGCAAAGCCATAACCAACACATGCTATGAGCCGCCTGCAATTCTACTAGGGACAAATTGCCAAGGCTTCTCCCAGAATTCAAAGTTGCTTCACCTGCCCTTCAAACTGTTGTCAACTGTTTCTCAAAATGTAAAAGGCCTCACATTTAAGGCCATCATTCATCAATGTCTTTAGAGAATTGCTCATTTGCTTTAGTTTTCACAGTGGAAACAAATGTAGGCTTCCACAACCACAGTGACAGATATGGTTGCCAGCTACTGCATGCCACACACCACTGAACAAATTGTGTGCATTTGTTCTGTTCCTGGTAGTAGAGGAGGGGCTACTCAAATCAGAAGCTATCTCCAGAGAGGAAGTTACCTGCCTTTCCAGGTAACTGTTGACAATGACTGCCTAGGCTAATTTTAAGCTTCTGCCCCACTATTCACAACCTGAGATAATTTTGCTCTCTTCTAGTAGTTGACTTACAGCCTTTGCCTTCCAACAGTAAGCACTGGCTGCAGTTTTTGAAATCTCTCTGTTCGTTTTTATGAAGAAAAATAGCATAAAATCAAAGGACGTGCTATATAACAAGAACATTTACTGCAATAACTGAAAATGAGGCTACTTTTCCCCAAGGATGTGACAATGGAATTTAAAACAGCCATGTGAGGAGTTAAAACAAGCATTTGCCATTGAAACAATAATACATGAAGTCAGAGGCATGAGAAGAGTATTTAACATCTCTCGTTAGCTCTCTGGTATTTAGAAAGCCTGGCTGACTTTGAAGAATTTTGTTTCCTTCATCTAGAATATAAATGATAATTACTGGCTTCTTTACTGTTACTAGGTCATTAAAAGACTCACTGTGAAATACAAGAAGAAACTTTGTAATACATACAACACAACACAAAGGGGACACAACATCTTCCATATTCTGAGCAAAGAAAGAAGAAAACTAAAAATTTGACAACAGATTTAAAAAAAAAATAAGTAAGTGGGTACATAATTATTTTTCCTTCCTTGTAAAAGTAACATGAAAGATCAAGCCTGGGATACTTTTAAGAGGTTATGTTGATAGCAAAACTGTACTTCTTTATTAATGGACTATAAAACCAAATTTTCACCCACAAATAGGTATAAAATAACTACTCAATGGAATCTATATAATCATCGGCATATGCTGGACAGCTTAAGGAGAACAAGAACTAAATTAGATTCTATGATCTATGTCCTTAAAGGAGGATTCTGGGGTGATCTGCTCCATTGACTTCAAGGCAAGAAGAGAGAAGATGGTTCAAATACAAGTATGTGTCATCTCAGTAGGCTAAGATAAACACCCACAGTGCCCTGTGGCTAGGTTTAGTGGTCAGGTCTAAAGAAGAAGCCTTTAGCTGTTTATTGGGGACATGGAGGCTTTGTACATTTCAGAAGGCACTACAACAGTTGTGGGACTCGTGGCAGCAAGTACAAGGAATGAGTCTATGATTCTTTGGTAATTACTTAGCTGAAAATACAGATGATGAAACAGCCAAGATCTTACTGAATTCTCTCCAATGAGCTAGAGTTGTGGCATTAGGGAACAAAGGAGGGTATGGGTTTTTCCACTTATCCATAAAATAGGGAGTTGGTTTTCCAACTTAGTTAGATTTCCCAGTAGTCCTAGTTGCAGTGCCGCTCATGGTCATGCTAGTGATGATTTTGCTGCTTTGTTGGAAGTGTTGGACCTGGAGACATAATGCTTCTACTGTTAATTACAAGATCCAAAGCTGTGCATGCTCATTCCTGCCCTCCTTTGTAACTCCTCACCATTTTTGTTTTCTCTGGATTTTGACAGCCACTTTGGGCTATATAACCTTCAACACTGATGTACTATAGCCTTATAAAGTTTACTAATGTGAAAACTTGCGGAGGACTGACTTGAGATTCCTGAAAACTAATGTACATAAATCTAATAGTTACGTGAATGACAATACTACCATGTTTGTATGCTAGCTGGACCAGAAGTGAGGAGACCTCAGACATAATACTCCTACCCCTGTATTTCTGTACTGTTGGGTTCATAGTGAAAACACCCCAGACACATTTTCTTGTGAAATCAGTGCTATTATCATCCCAGTGTTAACTTTGGATGTAGGAGAAGATTCGGTGCTTGGAATGAATACACACTGATCTATCCATTTATTCCTTACACGGGAGCATACATGAGAATGCCTGACTACTAAGCATATTCTTTGCTAACAGTATTCAAACAAACAGATTGATACACAGAGTTGTATTTAAATTAATATGTGACATAATGGTGCAATAACCTTGGATGTGGAACAGCCACACCCATACTGTGGACCGCCTTGACCTGATTTAACTTTGTAGACATCAAATGCACTTTCAGGCGCTCTGCTCAGTGTGCATTCAAATGTCTTTCTTCAGATTACCTTGAAGCTCATCCTTTAGCCCATTCACCCTCTGGACTCTAATAAAATCAGAGAAAGTGAAACACAGCAAAAATAACAAAAACAATAAACAGGACTCAATGAAGTGCAACAGTTTGGATCATGAATGTCTTATGGCCAACAAAAGGCCATCTTTAAGATGTGGATATGAGATGTCCTGAAACTCACCATAAAGACGGAGGAAAGAAAAGACATACTCAAAATACCAAAAAATAATCTTGCCATGAAACAATGCCCCATCCCACCCCTCAAAAAATAAAAAGAAATGTGAGACATAAACAGACTTTTGGCTTGGTAGCCCATCTAGTGAAAAGAAAACTCAAGAATCTTATGTCATATGCAGGACAGCACATTATTGTGGCACAAGAAGGCTTCTTGGGGATCCTGTACTGAAGAAATGAGTGACAGTTGAAAGCTGTCAAGTTCTCCAATGTGCCCAGCACTGATCTAAGTACTTGTACATAGCTCCTTAGTAATCTTTAGTAATCTGCTGTACCATTTTGGAAAGGAATTCTTAGACACTGATTATTTCAATAAATAAAATATATGGAGATTTAACTAAATTGTGTATTTTTAAAGAGGCCAAATATGGCTGTGGAAACTTGATTTTGACCTAAATGTTCAATGTTTAACCATTCTTCTTCCTCTTTATTTCCTTTTTTTTCTTTTAATCTAGATTAGAAACAAGCTTATTTTACATATCAATCCCAGTTCCCTCTCCCTCCCATCTTCCCATGCCCAGCACCCACCCCCCATCCCATCCCTCTTCTGCTCCCCAGGGAGGTTGAGGCCTTCCATGGGGGATCTTCAAACTCTGTCGTGTCATTTGGAGCAGTGCTAAGACCCTCCCCCATGTGTCTAGGTAAGAGAGTATCCCTCTTTGTGGAATGGGCTCCCTAAGTCCATTCGTATACTAGGGATAAATACTGATCCACTGCCAGAGGCCCCATAGATTGCCCAGGCCTCCTAACTGACACCCACAATCGGAGGTATGGGTCAGTCCTATGGTGGTTTCCCAGCTGTCAATCTGGGGTGCATGAGCTCCCCCTTGTTCAGGTCAGCTGTTTCTCTGGGTTTCCCCAGCCTGGTTTTCAACCCTTTGCTCACCACTCCTCCCTCTCTGCAACTGGATTCCAGGAGTTCAGCTCAGTGTCTAGTTGTGGGTGTCTGCTTCTGCTTCCATCAGCTATTAGATGAAGGCTCTAAAATGACATTTAAGGAAGTCATCAATCTCATTACAGGGGAAGGGGATTTAAGGCAGCCTCTCAACTATCGCTTAGATTGTTAGTTGGGGTCATTCTTGTGGTTCTCTGGACATTTCCCTAGTGCCAGATTTCTCTTTCAAACTATAATGTCTCCCTCTATTATGGTATCTCTTTTCTTGCTCTCTTCTATTCTTCCCCCAACTCAATCTTCCTGGTCCCTCATGTCCTCCTCTCCCCATCTCATCTCCCCTTCTCATTCTCCTAGTTCCCTCCCCTTCCCCCATGCTCCCAATTTGCTCATGCATCTACACTAGCAGTATGTTCCAGTTTGGAACAAGTCTTTCAATTTGGCTGCATTTAATTCTTCCATTTGCCAAGCATAAACTATCTGACCCAAATTCATACCTATAAGGCCTGGTTCCAGCAATAATACCAATATCTACTCTAATGACCCAGACTTCACACACACAACAAAACCATATTTGATAAATCACAAACTTCATACAGAATACAAATGCAAAAGTATTAGATAACAAATGAAAGAAGGAGGTTGTAAGATTTGTGTTGGACACATACAAAGCCACTCTGCATATCTAGCAAATTTTAATGTTACCCCTTAAATATGGACACCCTACTAAGGCTTTTCTAGAAGCTTAGTGATTGGTTAAGAAATGAAAATTAGAAACACATACAAAAGAGAAACTCCCAAACAAGCAAACAAACAAAAATCTTAAAAACAAATGCACAAACAAACATTATTCTATTGGGGTTCACACCTGATATGGTTCCATGGTCTTTATCAATGGTGACACCTGTAGTGTTGTTGATAAGTAAATATGTAAGTCCTTTGCTCTTACTGTCTTTCCTCCCCTACTCTTCCATGCAAGTCCTTAGGTTTAGAGATTGCATTGTAGATATTTCAAATGGAGTTGTCCCCTGTCCTCTGCATTTTGACCAACTGTGAATTTCTGTGATAATCTTCATCTGCAAAATCCAGTTTCCTTGATGAGTAGCAGAGCTAAACTTACTTGTGGGTATGAAGATATATATTGGCAATGCATTGGAAGCTATACTGGTTTATGAAATTGAATGATGTAATTTCACTTCTAGGGTCCACGACCATATCAGCCACCCATAATTGGATAGTTTACAACATCAGGAACAAATCCCCTACTTTAGAAAAGTCCGTTAGTTCTATTAGTCAGATCTTGGTTACTCCCAAAGTGTAAGTTACTACTGTTACACCATTGGAGGCATTTTGTCAGGGTGGTCAATGTTGTGGTTCTAGCCAGAGGTCAAGAACATTGGCTATGAGATACAGTGTTTCTCAGTATGTGACAGGATGTGGAACCATGGCCCCTCAACAGTGTAATCAGCTAAATGAGATCAGCAAACTGACAACATCAGCCGATGTTTCAACATGGATGAGAGAAATCCCACAAAGTCCTATCCCTAGATAAAGACCATAGGCAATTAATGCTGCTGAGAGAGGGAGAAACATTTTTTCTAGGGATGAATGTCCTGATAGGCATAGATTATCCAGTCTCAAGTGGTTAGCACTCCAATGCTAGGTGGATTCAGTGGAGTGTGTGTGTGTGTGTGTGTGTGTGTGTGTGTGTGTGTGTGTGTGTGTGTGTTCAACATTAATGATTAAAGAACTTGAGGACTGTGCATAAGAAGGTTACAGGAGGAATTAAAGGGAAGTAAGAGGGGTGGAACTGATGAAAATTATATATATACATATACATATATATATATATATATATATATATATGTGTGTGTGTGTGTGTTATATGTGTGTGTATTTTATAATACATATATATGTGTGTATATATATATATATATGCAAAAATAATTCACTTGCTTTTTATCTTCAATATTTTAGGTGTACACAGATTTTTTTTAACTAATGTGTGATTTAATAAATAACTATTATCCACTTCAGATATACTGAATCACAAAACATTCTCACTGGAGAGTAATTAATGATGGTATCCTTTTGCTGGTTTGAGAGTCGTCCTTTCCCTATGGAAGATCAAACAATCATTAGCTGCCAGTTCATGCACTGTGTTCCCTGGGCTCAGATGTCAGATGTCAGTGAAGGTGCTGTGCCTGCCTTCTGGCACCTCCAGCCATTCAGCCATAGCTCTCAATGGAACACAAGGTGCTTATTTCAACCTTAAATGTGTGCCACATTAGACTCTACCTAAAACCTGCCCATTTCTTCTAGATTTCAAAGATACTTTTCCATGAGTATTAGGCTTTTGACCTTATGGCAAACAGGTAGCTGAAGTGTAAGGAAACAAAGGTTGTTGCCCAGTAGCCAGGAGAGAAAAGTCCAGTTCATTGTAACGCTCTTCCCAAGTAGCTCCCAGGGTTCAAACTGAATGGATATAATTTTGTAGCTACTAATTTTCCAAGTGATTCAAAAGAGGTATTGAGGAATAAAATGTAGGTGGCCAAAGAAAGAGCCTTTTAATGCATTTTGCAATTTATGCAAATCTATACCACTGCAGTTTGCCATTTAGGAAATTATCTTAAACCATTTTCCATTCACCCACTGTTAACCTAGCTTGACAAATGTCCACCAACTCCCCTATGGCTAGGGCACTACAAACCACATTTATCCAACCAGCTGGATTTTATTTTACTAAAAGACTCCTGCCACCCCTGATGGCTGTCAGTTGCTACTTTTGTAGTGGTGAAAAACCATTGAAACAAGTGTCCAGAAACTAACCTCTCAGGACTCCTTCCAGAGACTTTCAGGTACAACTGAGAACAAAGCCCACAGATATATAGTGTTTTCTTTTCATCATATTCTTTGTTTTCAATGCAAATACCAGCAAAAGTGTGTATAGTTTATGGCCAGACTGATAAGAATCTGTGCAGAGGCACAAACCTTCCCAATGATGGACGGACAGACAGGCTGCTACCTGCCTGTGTCTGTCTCTATCTCTCCTCCCTGAGTCTACCCACCAGAGCAAGGAGCTGATTTTCTTTCAAAACTCATCTGCAAACAGAGAAACAGAAACAAAGCAAAACAAAACAAAGCAAAGCAAAGCAAAATAAAAACAGAAAGCCCTCTGAAAGAGAGGGACTGATCTGAAACTGCCCTTTCACGTGGTGCCTTGTTCCTAGGGAAACCATTTTTCTCTTGTGTCTGCAGGAACTGAACAGTTTCTGTCATATGTGTAAGTGTATATGGTTGTGAGTTTTTCTATTATGTTCACCCTTTATTCCGGCGGGGGGTGGTTGAATCTGAACTCAAGCATTTGGTAACAGATTTTGATATTACAGAAATGTTCACTGTTTGCTATGTCACAGTAAGTAGTATATAATCACATCATCTGAGAGTATGTAAGGGCAGTACACAAAAGGAGGCAGCCATTCAGGCACTCAGAGAAAGAAGCAGCATGATTTTCATGACATACATGTTTTGCTATTATTTTCACACACACACACAAAAAAAAAAAAATTGGACAGGTGCTTTCATAATGTAAGGCCCCCTACATACTACAGAATCTGAAGATACCTTTAAAAATCAGATCACTCTGAACTTAAATCCTCATCTTTCTCTTTCACCTTGAGAAGAAATACCTTATACCATTTATTGACTTTGAACAAAAATACTGGCTATTTCATGAAATCTACCTTTTTAGAGCAAGAGAATCAATCTCAAACTGACCCTACCATTTGTGTGTAACCATCTATTTCTCTCTCTCTCTCTCTCTCTCTCTCTCTCTCTCTCTCTCTCTCTCTCTCTCACACACACACACACACACACACACACACACAGAGAGACAGACAGAGACAGAGACAGAGACAGAGAGATGAGGGAGAGAGGGAGAGAGACTCCAGTACCAATTTGCCTTAAAGAAATACTTCTTTTGGTTTTTGCATTTTTTGTTTCTTTCTGATATTCAGCCCTATGAATACCACTGCAATCCACTGAGCCATCCAGGCAGCTCAGAGCTGTCCTCCTCTGAGCTGAAGTCTGCATGGTTCAGCACTGAGTTTACATCTCTTAAGTTATTATTAAATTAAGGGCACTAGGGATCTTAAAGCCGTAAGAGAGTTGAGCAGCAGACGGATGGCCTTCCTGTCCACCTTACCTATTTACATGAGGAAAATAATCACCCCATTGTATTTTTTGTAAATACTACCCAACAGCCCAGGGAACATGGCTCTCCTTTCCCATACTCAGGACTGCTCTGCTGGTTGATGTCTGGGCACTTGATCAAAGAGTGGTTTCAGCTCTATTTATTTTCCTGCATCTCTGGTGTGCCTATCATTCACCCACCACACTGTATAATTAAAGTGCTGTCTTCTCTAGGATGAAGGGACAGCCCAACAGCAGTGAAGCTCCTATTATAGATTTTTTCATGCCTATTCTGCCTCTGTTGTTACTTTTTAATCATCACTCCCACCAGGCATTGTCTGCCTGTTGAGACAGTAGCTAAATGAGTTGAGAATTCTATCAGGTTTACATCAGCAGTGGGTGCGCACGTATTACCAACTCATTAGAAAAAGAAACTAAAAAGAAATAAAAACTTTTCTCTTTAACTTTGAACAGATCATGGACATCACTCTATAACAAGGAAAGTTCATGTTCAAACACTATAGTAGCACACAGTACCAGGCTGGGCAGGCCTGCTGTCTGTTTACACAATACAAAGCAGTCTTCATAAAAGTGAATGTTATTTCATTCCCAATATCCATTAAAGCTTCTAGAATTCAAATGTTTCCATATTAATGAAGGACAAATTATTTGGAAAACACATGAAACAAAATCAAATCACCATGAGGGTTCTCAGACATCACCAACATCATTGCACGTGGCAAACAATAGCTGATTTTAGTTCCCAAGTACCTCTGCATAGTTGAGGCTATCATTTAAAGAATTTTATCAGAATACTTACTGATTTCTATCTTGATTCAGACTTTATCTACTCCAACACAATTGGAGAAAATATCCTCATCCCATGGCCACCAGGTACCTCTACTTTTGTATAACAGCACAATTTACCATTAGACATGCTCAGAATAAAAATAATTACATAATCTTTTGTTTAAAGTTGTCACAAAGATGATACTTAAATAAATATTTACACATGTAAACATTCCTGTAACAGAAAGCATTTTTATGGGTGCCTATGTCTATATGTTTTATGCTATGTCATCTTTGCTGATGTACCCACTTCTATGACTCAACTTACTGCTTGTGACAATTTCACTGATTAGCTAAAAATATCAAGGAAAACAATTGCCAAATAATTGAGGGTTATTTATTTTAAGATTGATTTGCCTTATTATTTTATGTGCATGTGTTTTGCCTGCCTATATGTCTGTGTATCTTGTCTACACCTGGTGTCTGCAAAGGCTAGAAGAGGACTTAAGAGCCCTTGGAAGTATAGTTACTAGTTGTGAGTCACCATGTGGGTTCTAGGAGTTAGGCTTCTGACCTCTGTAAATGCAACAAGTGCTCTTAAACACTGAGCCAAATCTACAGTCCTCCTTAGAGCATTCTTACTTACCAAACATTCTTGCCTTCAGTTCCTTTAAGAGTGATACTGAGCAACTGTGTTTTATGAAAATATAGGTATTTTGCAGTGCTTTTAATCTGGTCACATTTAAAAGGAAATATATTTCCTTTCTATAATATGTATATAAAGCCCTCAATAGTGGCAAGTATTTTTTGCACATTATATGTAGCATATTTCTATATAGCAGGGTTATTAAAACTGTTAGAGTCAATAAACCCAAAACAGAATATACCATAGAAGGCCTCCTTAGTCCCCAGACATACTCCACTCTTGCCTCTTTCATTATTTATTTTTAAATGGCAATCAGTTTTTAAAGGCGCATTTGTGAAGGATTCAGATACAATAGTTTATTGTATACAGCAAAATTTGTGTTTATTCCTGCTAATAGTGACTTATAGAACCAGCCATTAATACAAAGAGTTATCAACCACTGGAAATATTTTTAGAGAATTACTTGGTGAGAAGTAGCCATGGAAATATGATATGAAGGTTTTAGTTTTAGAATTGATAGCTCTGAGTTTCTGTTCTGGCTTCATGGCTTTGTGGAAAATGGTTGAATAACCCATCTCCATTGTTGGTTTGTGAGTTGAAGCTGGTGACAGTATTGTTTCACTCTACATTCAGGCAAACATCACAGAAGTTAGAGGAACACCAACTATAGCAGACATTGACTCACCAAACACATGATGATGCATATCTTGTATATAATGCCCACCCACTCAAAATGACTGATTTTCCCTCAGAAAGGTAACATTCACACATGGCCTCTGAGAAGAAGGAGAACATCACATGGATGTTTGGAGAATAATTCCAAATGTGAAGATCCAGAATTATTTGTAATAAATTAATCTTTAAAACTGTATTGTCTATTGGGAGTCTAAGCATCATTAATGTGACCATGTTGGCTTACATTTGAGAAAGCTTCATCTTATACTCTGTATTTCAATAACAATTTATGAAGGCAAGCTTGCAACTGTGGTAAAAACACTCCAACTGAAAGGAGCTGGATTCAGAACTCAATATTCAGGGGTTTACAAGAAGGCTTCCACAAAGGCTTTGAGTCACTCAGGTATACACAAAGTATTTGGAAAAGGCTTGTAATGAAACACAGACTGGGGTTTCCCTAAAGTATTTCTTATGATGAAAAAATTATACGTGGTAATCGCATTTTCTTGAGATGATGTCCATGGGACACAGTGGACAGTGGATCAAATTAGGACTCAAAGAGAATGATGAACATTGCCACAAATATTAAAATGCTATAGCCCAGTGAAGAGAAAATCTACAGAGCTTGAGAAACTTCTAGCTCAACTTCAACAGAGGACTAGGTAGGTAGATACATGCATTCAGGCATATATGCATACATAAACGGTGTATATATACATATATACACACATATCTATATCTATATCAATATAGATATATAGATAGATATAATCCACTGATAATCTGAAAATTAAACACAATGAAACAAAATTACCACACAATTAATGAGGTAATGAACACAAGACAAAATACAAATGACCACAAGGTTGCACTTCATGTCTCTTTCTGCACAACAGTGAGACACAGAACTCACATAGCTGTGCACTAATGGTGACTGGGCAAGGGCTATGTGTACCAGCCAAGCCAGGTGGCACACTCCTGTCATCCCAGGACAGGGGAGCCTAAAACATGATGGAGAGGCAATCTTGAGCTATGCAGTCAATTCTAAGCCAGCTTCCTCTAAGTACAAAGACCCCTGCCTCAAATAAACAACTGTGATCCAAATACAGTTTTAAACATAAAAAACTAATATTCATAAATGAAATCCTGCTTATGAGAGTTTGTGTCAGAACAGATTCCTGTTGTGTGTGTGCAATGATGAGTTTATTTTCTGAGAGGCTCAACAGAGTATGCTCATCTGGAGCAAAAGGAAGTAATATACTGAAATTACAAGTTTAATGACCTTGCCTATAATGGGATTAATATTATTCTGAAATATCTTAACATTACTACTTTAAGTCTAATTATCAATGGGAGTGTGTATCAAAAGAACACTTCATTATAGTTATAAAAGCAGAGTAAGTCATTTGATAAACATCCTTTGCTATTGGATGGGAAAGCACCTGTATGGGCAGGAGAAAGGGCATTGCACTCTCTCACCTGCTCCGTGTTTCTGCAGGACTTGATATCAGGCCCATCTTCTGAAGTAAACCAGGTTCATTTTAATCCCGCAGCTTCTTCTAGAACTCTGTCATCACAATTAGCAGCTGTCTCTCCTCCATCTCACATGACTGACTTCACTTGAAGAGTAAAAGAAATGCCTGTTGAGTAGATGATCATGAGCCTGAGCTACTAGTTGTACCCACACTCACACCCATAGCCAACGACATTTATCCAGAATCTTGGTTATGGCCATCAATCTAGTTACAATCTGCATTCAGCCTTTTTCAATTCCAAACTTCCTCTATTCCCAAAGGTTCCAAAACCCAAAAAGTGTATGTTCTTCCATGATGATATAATTGAAAGGCTGCAAACATGTTTTCATGAGATGGATCACTTAAAAAGGAGGTGATGAAAATGTTTTGTCCAATTAACTTCAAGACATGCATAAAGCATACAAAAACATTTAAATAAGCATCTGACCCACATTTAGACCCTTACTCACTATATATATATATATATATATATATATATGTGTGTGTGTGTGTGTGTGTGTGTGTGTGTGTGTGTGTGTGTGATAGATATAGATACATATAAAACAAAATGTTTCAAAATTGAAAAACTCTGCTATGTAAAAACCTTCTTATTGCCAGGAAGCTGGATGCATAGCCCTTGGCCTGAAATGGCAAAGCAATGAACAAGCTCCCAAATTCTTGGTTATCTTTACAGTGAAGATTGGTGGTCAGTTTCACCATTTGCTGGCTAATTTTTATTTGCAACTGATTATTTGAAATGGGGTCTTGTTTTGTAGCCCATGTCAGCATGGAGTTCAAAATTACCCTTGTTTCTCCAGGACTGGGATCACACCACAGGCACCATTTTCTTATTTTAAGAATTCTGCCTCACTCCACTCTCTTGCCCTGTGTTTGTTCAGTCTATGTCTTTAGTCTAACATTTGAGAATTGGTGTCCTGCAGAATTCTGTCCTTTGTACCATTTTGTGGAAACCACATACAAAACAAAATTCCATGTTTTACCCCTAAATGCTTCCAGAATCTACCTATCTCCTGAATGTTTTCATTCAGTTTTCCCATAGCCACACTAAACTCAATTACTTCCTAACTGAAACTCATTCTGTTAGTGCTAAAATTTGATGGTTACCCAGATGCACTGATTTTAACAAATGTGTTAGTTCCATATTCAAGCATGACTATCCACACGTTTTATCCCCTTCTCAGTCAAATCAAACTTGAAATTTTTCTTGCTTTTCTGGTCGACGTGCACATCCATTGTCTGTCCTTCACTGTAGCTTACTGGGACTTCTGGGCTAATTTATGAGGACTGCCTAATTAACTTTGGACATTCATTCTCTATACTGCTGCCAAGGGTCTCATTCAGCTTCTTGCCCAGTTGATCTTTTTCTGAAGCTTAAAACAATCCCAGAGCATGCAGGAAGGGAAATTATGTAGACCAAGTGAACATGCTTTCAATTGCCTTACAATACTCTCTCCTAACTCTGCTGACCTCACCTGCAGTGCAGTGTCAGACTCTGACCATCAAAATGCACTCCACAACAGATTTACCTTGGCATCATAATGACACACCTTTGCTCAACTATTATGGCAGAGAGATGAAGAAAAGAAAAACATATGAAAGCAATAACTCTACAGGGTTAAACTAATCTTCTACTCAGTCTGTCTGGATCCTTCCATGTACATATTCTTTTCCTGAACTTTCTTGCAACCTATCTTTTCTTACTAGGATATGAAATTCATTGGCATTCATATTCTACTTTGAATCTAGGCAGGACTGATCCCTATCTCTGAATTTTACAGAACGTGTATTCTGACTCCTACCTTAGGTGAGGGTATAGGAATAAGAGCCTTTAAACATTAGCAAATTACTCTTGGAGGCTCTGAGTTTACCTAAGACTCAACCATCAATTTTGAGAAGGTGAGAAGAAGGAAATACATTATATCAAACACCTGTATGTGCCAAGACATTATCTTCCAAGTGCCTCTCCCTCTGGATGAATAGAACCTATGCTGTTTTTAGGAGAATCTGATGTTTGTCTTCCAATTCTGTCTACCAAAGCTGAATAAATGAGTTGCCTAGAATTCAGCAAAGATCCTCTTCCTTAATTATTATCACCTTTGGAAGGGCATGGATGTGCACAAAATAGATTAGTTCATGAGTAATTTAATGTATCTTATTGTATCAGTTGTAACCTGGACAACTGGGCTCAGAGTATTCACATACAGTTAGGACATAATTGTCTGCCTGTAAATATATCTGTCTCAGCACATACCCTATTAACTCATGAAACACCATGAGAATCTTAGGTATTTTTTTCTGATATTTAAGAAAAATCAAATATGTGGCCAAGAATGTGTGTGCTTGGCAAGCTTCCCAATTTGCATAATTTAAATTATAATACATGAGAAATCATGCTTCATTTTCTAGGAAGATGCTGAGTTTAAGAAGGTGTTTTGCACAAATTAATCTCTACAGTAAGTCTTTGGTGCCTGGCTCCTAAGTGTGTGTTCTATAGCCTCAAATTAGAGAGTAGCATTGCTTACTGCTCATCACCAGTTCAATAGTGCTGAATCTAGTCACAGTAAGTATGCAGACCAGATTTCTTTCTTTATAAGGGAGGGGGATAATTTGCCATTACCACACACCTTTGACAAGTTAGAAATTGCCTCATTGAACTTTAAGTTTTGGAGGATGTACTCTGAACAAAGATGACCTTTAACAATAACACCTGTGTAGAAAACTGTTCATAGCCTTGCAATGAGTGGGACAGAGATCACACTAGTGAAAGAAGAATCCATTTTGATAGACAGCACAACTTAAGACCACATATCTCAAGAGTCTTCTGGACCGTAACGACTCTAACTCCCAAACATTGAAGGAAGACTTAATGTCAGAGGAATCTCCACACTTGTTTAGCCACCTTGAGTATTAGAGGAAGTTCCTCCTTTTTCTCCTGGGATTTTTTCCAACCTGTCTAGAAAGTCAACAGGTGGCCACACTTAAGCACACAGAGCTTTAAGAGTTTACATAGGATAACAGGATAGTAAGCTAAGCTTATTCCTCAGATTGTCTCTGTCCAAGGGGTGGGTTAATTGGGAGATTTGTTAAAAGATCACAATCACTTGTCATCTTTTGACTTTGGCACTTGAAATCCTCCTTTTGGTCAAGCCAGTGGCTGCTGATAGTTTAAAGGATTGTTTAGAAAAGATAGTTGTCTTTTGACAAAACTAACAAGGCAACTAAGACCAAACACCACCAATATTTCCATTATTATTTGTAAAGAATAGGAATAATGAGATTATTGTACTTAATAATCCTAGATTTCTAGAAAGTAGACTGCATACACATAGATCTGGTTGGATTTTCACCCCTCATTTGAGTTATTAATGTTATTAAAGTCCTAGTTGTCACAATGTTTTCTGTGACATAGGGTTGTGGATAATAATTTCACTACTCAGAGGTAAATATGCGTTTAAGTCTCCCTGTTTTCAGATCTTGGCTCTTTTTAGTTAGGAGGAGGGGGTATCTAATTTTTGCAGCTTAGTTTGTCAAAGCAAATGGGAGTCTAGTAGCAGGGCTGCTTCTCACTTATACCTGTTCTGACCACTAAGTCAACAGACAGGATATACTTGACTCATAAAAGACTCCTGTCCTTGAGCCTGAGCGGTTAAAGTTGCCAAACCTAAGTCCTGTATTACTTTCCTGATTGACACCGTATCCTGTGCATCTCCTGTCCCACCTAACCTGTGTGTTGAGTAGTCTGGGTCTGTGTTCTGCATACAAAGTATTAGAGGCTGTAACTAAAAGTTAGATGAACAAGAATGTATATCCTGTATAATTGTATAGTAAAGGAAAAACAAACTTAGCTTCTGATGGAATAATTTTGCAAACTGTACAAAATAAATCCAAAACAGTCATTTGAAGAAATGTTGAAGTACACATTAATAAACTAGGACATAGAAAACTATGAAAAGAACCATAAATTTATATAATAAGACCAAAACATTCATCAACTACTAAGACTCTAATTAAGATGAATGGAACATGAATAAGTAACACAATAACTTATATGAAGAAATAACCATTAAATTGGAGATAATTAAAGGATTCCAAAAATACTGGAATGACATTTAATTTGTCTATAATGGGTGATGTTTAATGCATGAAAGTAATACTAGGAAATGAACCATCACAGTTTGTTCATGGCTTTAGCACCCCAAACTAACCAATTAAAAAGCAATAATTCTCATCTTACTAAAATTGCCCTAGCCATGTATCTATGACTACACACATTGGGACATAAATATAGTGTGGTAAGTTTTGACAAATTCCCACCAATTATTTGCACAGGCTAAACTTTTGAATGCTCATCAAAATTTCTTAGCAAAAATATTTAATACACAGAACAAAGAAGAATATTGAATATAAAATGCTTTGCTCTTTGGTAAGTGGGGCTACAGAAAAAAAAAGATAATTCAGGGTAAGAAAATCTGTCAATACAGTTTCTCACGTTAACAAAAAAATCTCTCTAGAATATGTACAAATAACTTTTTTATGTTTTCTATTGTCACTTCCAGGAAATATCTCCTGCAGAGTCTGCCACTCATTCCATGGCTCTAATCCCAAGAGTTAGCTGTTTGTTGCTGAGTTTCTTATAATATTAGAAAATTTTTATAAAATCATTTCTCCTGTTTAAAATATTTCATTCAATTGACTTTCATAGCTCCAAAGTGTTCTTATCTCCTTACACTTTTGGATTTTACTTTTCAAAACCCCTTACTGTTAGTGGTGAACTGGTCATGAACTACATTCATATACATCATTTGTAATAGCCTCAGTCTGACTTGTGTTTAGCATCTCAGTCTTGGGAATGGAATGGTATCTGGCATTACACAGTGAATGGTAGTTTCTTAATCTCTGGTGTGATGACTGAAGTCATAAGGCTGTTTAACAACATCTTATGGTATGGAAAAGAACACTAAAGGCCAACATGACTGTTGTGGAACAAAACTTCATAAAGAGGTACAGCATACCATCTACTCACCCCAGATAGGGAGCCTACAGAAGACCAAGGCATGCATATCACGAAACTCCAATCGGTGGACCAATGAAGTTTATTGGTATTACTTACAGTAATACAAGTGAGTGGTTACTTACAGGAGCAGAAATGACTAAATGACAGTTTCATCCACAAAGACTACCCCATCACAAGCTGACAAAACTCACCCTGACACTGAACCCAGACCGCTTGGTATTGCTTGTAGATCAATTCTCAGTTTTTTTTTTGAAACTGCCATATTGATTTCCAATGTGGCTGTGCAAATTTGAACTTCATCAGCTATAGATAAGTGTTTCCATTGCACAGCATCCTCTCCAGCATAAACTGTTGTTTGTGTTTTTCATCTTAGCCATTATGAGAAGTATGACATGGAGTCTCAGAGCCATTTGGTATGGGGGATGTCCTTCTGTATATGCTCCTCTTATTGGTTGATGAGTAAAACCCTGTTGGGCCAATGGCCAATGCTGCAGGAATATAGGCAGGGCTAGAGAGGAGGAGAAATCTTGGAAAGGTAGGCAAGAGAGCCCACCAGAGTCAGTCACCATGTAGCCACCAAAGGAGATAGAGGTCCAGACTATTCTCCAGTAAGATAAGAAAACTTGAAGATACATAGATTGGTAGAAATTGGTTGATAATTAAGACAGAGCTAGCCAATAAGAAGTCCAAGCCACCAGGCAATTGTTTCATAATTAATATAAGTCTTTGTTCATTTGGGGCAAGGCACCTGTGGAACCAGGCAGGAAATCCTATGACATGTTTTGATTTACATTTTCCTGTTGCTAAGGATTTTGAATATCTCCTTAAGTGTTCTCAGCCATTTGAGATTCTTCTGTTGAGAATTCTCTGTTTAGACTTGTATACATTTTAAAAATTGGGTTATTTGGGTTTTTATGCCTAGTTTCTCAAATTCTTCATATATTTTGGAAATCAGCCCTCTCTCAAATGTGGGGTTGGTGAAGATCTTTTCCCATTCTTTAGTCTGTCATTTTTCCTATTGACAGTGTGCTTTGCATTGCAGGAGTCTTTCAGTTTCGGGAAGTCTCATTTATTAATTGTAGGTCTTAGTGTCTGCATTACTGGTCTTCTGATCAGGAAGTTGTCTCCTGTGCCAATGTGTTTAAGATTATTGCAGATTTTCTCTTCAATCAGGTTCACTGTATCTGGATATATGCTGAGGTCTTTTTTCCACTTAGACTTGAGTTTTGTCTAGAGTAATAGATATAGATCTATTTACATTCTTCTACAAGCCAACAGCCAGGTATACCAGCACCATGTGTTTAAGATACTTTATTTTTTCTATTTTATACTTTTGGCCTCTTTGTCAAAAAATCAGATGTTCATAGTTGTGTGGATTTATAACTGGGTCTTCAATTTTATTCCATTGGTTTGCCTGTCTGTTTTTATTACTATACCTCTGTAATAGAGTTTAAAATCAGGGAATGTGATAACTCTGAAAGTTATTTATTGTTCAGGAATTTTTAACTATCCTGGGTTTTTTTTTTCCATATGAAGTTGAGTATTTTTCTTTTCTGTAAAGAATTGTGTCAATTGGTATTGTGTTGAATCTGTGGCATGGAAGATTTACAGGAACTAATATGGTAAACCAGATGCTGGGATCAAAACTCTTATGTCTCTGAAGCAATGACTAGGGAATTTCTAAATTAATATAGTATAAAATCATTACCTTATATAAGATGTGAATTATAAATGGATATAAAAATGATCCACCAGAAAAATTTCTGAGTCAAGGTCATAAACTGACAGCTGATTGTAAATGTGGTATTAAAGGCTTTTAATGTGAAAGCATTCCCAGTAAGTGAATTTACAAAAACCAAATATCTAAGGTGCTTATGAGTACCTGACAGCTTAATACTGTTTGGGGCTAAGTATGTAAAGCAGGCAGAAGGTAATCATCTAAGTTGAAGGGTACCGTACATATTAGGTCAATAGCTTTTGTGAGGTTAGAGAATTATGCACCCATGTGTTATTTTCCGCAGACAGATCCATTTCTGCAAACATCAGGGGCTCAAGTACTTCATAAAATATTAAGTATTGAAGTTTAAAATATACTGTTGTCTGAGTGCTGACCAAAATGAAATATGCTTGGATATTAAAAAAAGTTGATTATGCTTATTATTTTAATTATGTATATTGTGGACTGAGTGTGTATGTGTATCCTGTGCATGCAGGTGCCCCTGGAGGCCACAGGCATTGGGTTTACTGGAGTTGGAGTTATTAGTGGAGATGACCACCCACGGTGGGTTCTGGGATCTGAACTCTTGTTTTCCTTAGGAGCAGTATATTCTCTTAACCCTTGAGCTACCTCTCCAGCCATGTGCTGAGGCATTTTAAAGGGATGATAATTGAGAAAAGGGATGAATCAGTCTTTATAATTAGGAAACCTATAAGTAAGACTAATATTGTAATAGGATGCTATTTCTCAGATATACGGAGAAAACTGGTAGTGAAACAAAATTTGTAGTATGTATCTTGTTTAAAAAAACACATGCGCTTTAGTAATGTTTCTTTTACGAATGTTGGTGCCTTTGTATTTGAGGCATAGATGTTCAGAATTGAGACTTCATCTTGATAGACTTTTCCTGTGATGAATATGAAATGACTTTTTTCATCTCTTTTGATTGATTTCAGTTTGAAATCTAATTTGTTAGATATTAGAATAGCTATACCAGCTTGTTTCTTGTTTGCATTTGATTGGAAAATCTTTTCCCAACCCTGAACTCTGAGATAATGTCTGTCTTTGAGGTTGAGATGTGTTTCTTGTATGCAACAGAAGGATGGATTCTGTATTCCTATCCATTCTGTTAGCCTGTGCCTTTTAATAGGCAAGTTAAGAGCATTGATATTCATAGATATTAATGACTATTGTTTATGAATTCTTGTTTGTTTTTGATTTGTTGTTGGTGGTGTATTGTGTGGATTCGTGCCCCCATTTTTCTTTTAGCTTTTGGTATAGTGGGATTATCTATGACCTATGTTTTGCCAGGGTAATTATCTCCTTTGGATTTTAGTTTTCCTTCCAGAACTTTCTGTAGGGCTGGATTTGTGGATATGTATTATTTAAATCTGGTTTGGTCATGGAATATCTTGTTTTCTCCACCTATAGTGATTGAAAACTTTTCTGGTATAGTAGTCTGGGCTGGCATCGATGGTCCATTAGAATTTGTACAACACCTATCCATGACCTTCTGGCTTTAAGAGTTTCCACTGAGAAGTTGGGTGTGATTCTGATACGTCTGCCTTGATAGGTTACTTGACCTTTTTCCTTTGCTGCTCTTAATATTCATTCTTTATTCTGTAAGTTTGGTGTTTTGATTATTTTGTGGCAAGGGGATTATTTTTTGTGGTCCAGTCTGTTTGGTGTTCTGTAAGCTTCTTGTGCTTTCATTGGCATGTCCTTCTTTAGGTTTGGGAAGTTTTCTTCTATGATTTTGTTGAATATATTTTCTGTACCCTTGAGCTGTATTTCTTCACCTTCTTCTTTACCTATCATTCTTAGGTTTGGCCTTTTCACAGTGTCCCATATTTCCTGGGTATTTTGTGTTATGGATTTGTTGGACTTTACATTTTCTTTAGTTTATTACTCTATTTCCTATAGTGAGTCTTCAACTCCTTAGATTTCCCCTTCCAACTCTTATATTCTATTGGTTATACTTACATCTGTAGTTCCTGATCATTTACCCAGATTTTCTATTTCCAACATTCCCTCATTCTGTGTTTTCCTTATTGTTTCTATTTCAGCTTTCAAGACTTGTATTGCTTGAATGTCTCCTTCACTTGTTTGGTTATTTGTTCTGGCTTTCCTTGCTTTCTTTAAGAGATTTGTTTATTTTTTAAATTTTTTGGTTTGTCTTTTCCTCCACTTCCTGTATATTTTGTTTGTTTTCACACCTGACAAAGGGCTGATTTCCAAAACATACAAAGAACTCAAGAAGCTAGTCACCAAAACACCAAATAATCCGATGAAAAAGTGGGGTACAGACCTAAATAGAGAATTCTCAATAGAGGAATCTAAAATAGCTGAAAGACACCTGAGAAAGGGCTCAACATCCTTAGCCACCAGGGAAATGCAATTCAAAACAACTCTGAGATACCATCTTACTCTGTCAGAATGGCTAAAATAAAAAAAAAGCAATGACAGCTTATGCTGGAGAGGATGTGGAGAAAGGTGAACACTCCTCCATTGATGGTGAGAGTGCAAACTTGTGCAGCCACTTTTGAAATCAGTATGGCAGTTTCTTAGGAAAATGAGAATCACTCTACATGAAGATCAAGAAATTCCACTCTTGGGTATATACCCAAAGGATGCACATTCCTACAAGAAGGACATATGTTCAACTATGTTCATAGCAACATTATTTATAATAGCCACAACTTGGAAGTCACCTAGATGTCCCTCAGTCAAGGAATGGATACAGAAAATGTGGTAGGTACATTTACACAATGGAGTATTACTCAGAAGAAAGAAAAAGAAAACAATGAAATCTTGAAATTCACAGGCAAATGGATGGAACTAGAAGAAACCATCTTGAGTACAGTAACCCAGTCACATAAAGACAAGCAGGGTATGTACTTACACACATATGGGTATCAGACTCTAAGAAAAGGACTACTAGCCTATAATCCATGCATCCAGATAAACTAGGAGGACCCTAAGAGAGAAATACATGGTTCCCAAAGAATGGGAAAGGGACATGAACTCCTGAGCAAATTGGGGACATGGCAGGAGAGGGGAGGGGGGTAGGAATAAAAGAAGGGGAGAAGCAGAGGGGGGAAGAGAAGAAGAAGGATCAGGAAGACTGAGTCACAGGAGGAAAGGGGGAAAGCAAGAAAAGAGAGACATTAATAGAGGAAGCAAGTATACGTTTAAAGCGAAATCTGGCACTAGGGAAATGATCAGAGATCCATAAAGATGACCCCAGCTAAGAATCTAGGCAGTAGTGGAGAGTGCACTTTTGTTGCCTCTCCCCTACAATGAGATTGATAACTACCTTATATGCCATCCTAAAGCCTTCATCTAGTGGCTGATGGAAGCAGAAGCAGACACCCAAAGCTAAACAATGAGCCAAACTCCTGGAATCCAGTTGTATAGAGGGAGGGGGGATGAGCAAAGTAGTCAAGACTGTGCTGGAGAAACCCACAGAAACAATTGACTTGACTTAATTGAGGGCACAGAGACCCTAGTAGTAAAGCTGGGAACCCAGCATTAGATCGGACCAAGCAATCCCTCTGAATGTGGGTGCCAGCTAGGAGGCCTGGGCATTGTATGGGGCCTCTAACAGTGGAACAGTGTTTATCCCTAGTGCACAGATGAATTTTTAGGAGCCCAATCCCTATGGAGGGATACTATTTCAGCACAGATAAATTGAGGAGGGCCTAGGCCCTTCCCCAAATGATGTGATAGAATTTGATGATACCCATGGAAGGCCTCACTATACTTGGAGAGTCGGTGGGGGGGGAGCTCGGGGGTCTGTGGGTTGCATGGGAGGATGGGAGGGAGGGGGATGGGGGATTGATATGAAAAATAAGATTGTTTCAAAGTACAAAATTAAAAATAAATAAAGCAACAACAAACAGAAAACCCACATGCACACATGTGTGTAAGTTTGTATGTGCATATGTGTGTCTGTGTAAAACTCTGGGAATAATGAAGACATCACAAACCTCCCTGTAATTAGATGGTACTGAAACATATTGATGGTCAAGTATGCATAGAAATTGTTCCACTAGATTATTCTAGGTATTTCACCAAATTAATAACTACTGTCTTTAATAGTAGGAATTTTCCCACTTAAAATAATTTATCAGTATCAACAGTATGTACTTCAGTTTTCTATTTACAGTAAACCACATATTACCTTTAACATTAGACTTTATTTCATTCTAAAATTTTATATCCAGCTTAGTCTAAAAATAACATCTGAAAACAATACAAGCTATTGATATTGAATTTAATTATTTTGCACTCATACAACTGAAAAACCTCACAAATAAGTGAAGGAGTCTTTAAATCCAACATGTACTAAATGCTACCCATTACTTACCAACTCTAATTAAAATGGAATTGTTAGGTGCATTTTACAAAGAAGTACAATATTACATAAGATCAGTGGAATATGCAGGATCATTAGCTAAGCAAAATCAAATGTTGGTGTATCTTGAAGGAACTGAAAACACATTCAGTGATAATACTAATAGCTTTTCACCTTTCTTATGAGGTGAAAACATCTTCCTCCATTAAATAGCATTCGAGAATTCTGCACCAAGTTTTTGCTTCCAAGGAAATTGCTAAAAGTAAGAATTTCTATGCTATAGCAAGATGAATGCCATTTTCTAAGTTGTCTACCTTCTACTACAGAGAGGGCTTCCTCTTAATGCCTCCATTTTGCTGTGTTATCATGTAACACCAGGTGAGTTACATTTGCATGAGTCTGGTACCTTCATGCAAATGTTCTTTAGGAAATGGGGAAAGAAACCAGCAACTACACTATGACCCATGTGTTCTAGGGTATGAGATTTTCCAAGCAGAACAGCTAAATTCAAGTGAGCTTATTTAATTAAGCCTGAAGCCTTTTAGAGCTGTCTCCTTGAAAGTGCTACCCCAAAGCAAACTTTAATCAGACGACTATAAAGTAATCTGAAAGTATGGGAAGAAGTTTTACATCTGTGATGCTCAGATATTTTAAAATTAAGGATAAAAGTGAGTGACATTTTGTTGCATTGAATTTTAGAAACATCTTTCATTTGAAAATATTTCCAGACATTTAACAAGTCCAAAATGTGACAAGATTTATCTCTTCCCAATTTAGATGTCTGATTTGACTAATGAGGCAGGGCTTCTCATCTGAAAATGTTTCCATTTTGGATTTATTTTTGCTTAAGCTTCTTTCAGATCACAGCAAGGCCCTGGAGGCAGCAATCTTGACTTCACTCCCCCCACACTTTTTACTGAGAATTTTGTTCTTTGTTGACTTCTTGGGGAACTATGGCCACTGAGAATTTTCATCAAGTAAGTTCAACTCATGGAATTTATTAAAAGTAACAGACTCCTGACTCCTGTTATCCAGTTAGCAACAGGAACAGAAACACAGAGTATTTCCCTTCTCTTCACACACCTAGAAAAAGAAATTTTCTGAGGTGACCCCCCAATGGATAGCAAAAAAAAATAGAAATAAAAACACCTTGCCTTGGTGTTAATGTGAACTACATTCCACTAAGAAAGCTATACACTTTTCATGTGTGTAGGCATGTGGACGTGTGTGTGTGTGTGCGTGTGTGTGTGTGTGTGTGTGTGTGTGTGTGTGTGTGTGTGTGTGTGTCTGTGTGTGATATTTTTTTAATATAATCAATGATAATGTCGCATTATTTATAATAAACTCACCATTCTGGTGATCCTCTCTATCTGACACAAATCCACTTGTTCGGGAGATTTATCATTTCAACTAATGTCACTTTTGTACAATCCAACTTTACATATAAATATGTGATTAGAAAGAATATGTAATTTAAAAATTGTAGAACCTGCTACTGTAGAATATCAAAAGACAAAAAATGACCAACATATGATTATAATAAGAGGGATGGAAGCTTTAATTCATCCAGATACTTCTATGAAACCTAAGAAAGAAGGATATCAAATGAGAATATCTAAAAAAAGTAGGAGCTCCATTGAGGGTCTGCTATACTCAGCAAGCATATCCATGAAGCAAACATTCATGGGAGTTTTATGTGGCTTCCAGCACAGAAGTGAAATGAACTTGGCTGACAACTATGGTCTGAGCCCTGGATTTCCCATGACTTTCTCTCAGACTGTATGCCACTGACAAATGTTCAACCAAACAAAATGGGAAACAACCTAGAAGATAAATCCACCCATATTGTCAGGTAATTATACCAAAGAACAAAAGTCATTCATGTTGGCATAGAAAAGAATGTGCTACATAAAAAACATGCAAGAGATTCATTACTGAGTTCCAAGGCATAAAACAGAATCAAGAAACTGAAATATTCATCACCATGCATGGCATTAGAATATTAAAAGACTAGTACATATAAATGCAGATGTATAAAGGCTGCATATCTCCCTTCATGAGTGATCGTAATTCTGTTGGCTAAAGTATGTGTGATTGTTGGTTCTTAATCAGAAGACACATAATTCCTGGTAAGACTTCCTGCTTTCTACTTCCACAAATACTTCATGGTTGGAATTGACCCAGGAAGATTTCAGTTTGGGTTTATTTATTTTTATAATAGTCTGCAGTTTTCCAGACATTTTGTAAAGCAGTGTGCGAAAGACTTTCTCATTCCCTGTTATCAGATACTACAGGCAGGCTATTTTGTAATTGTCATTTGTCTCTAATAATATCCAGTTAGGTAGTGAGGACAACAAACCATTTGGGAATTCTGTATTCTATGAAAAGTGGAGTCTCATCCATTCAAATGTCACAGCATGTATCTTAGAAAGAGATTTGCATCTTTGCAAATAACTTACCCTCACTTGTCTCATTATTAAAGTAAAAATACTCATAGTTTCCTTTCCAAGGGTAATGTTTGGGATACTATGTAATATTCTCTTAAATATTTTCATGAAGAAGTTTGTTGTATAAAAAGGATAAAGGCACACAGAGAAAAGGAATATAAAATTATAATGGTGCATGGCCTTGATACTGCTTTCTGATCAACTATTATTATAACCCTGAGACCCTAATCAATTGTCTGCATCTCCACTCACTAATTTACTCAACTGTAAAATTCAAAAGTGCCATGAACCAGGTTATCAACATTTCTTATCTTTTTGCACCATGGGCTTGAACAAAGGCATACTACTACCTCACTCAGTGTCTTCCATATTATTTCCAGATATTTAGAGCTTGGACATGAAGGATTATTATAATCATTGTAACTTCTCTACTGTAAGGTGTCCTTAATATGTCCTCCTATTCCCACATGGTATGTGTCTCAGGTACTATGCATACTAACTGACCAAATATTATATAAATGTGTCTATTGTATTAAAATCACAGTGAAAGCTAGGCATTAAGTCAGCACCAGTAGCCAATTGATGGAGCATCTGCAAACTGTAAGCAGGTAGTGAGTACTAAACACTCACCACACAGATCACTCAAGGCATACTGATATAATAATCATATTGTGTGCCCTATGAATTTACAAAAATTGCAGGCTTTGTAATCTTAAGATTAGGAGAAAGAGATGGGACATAATTCGATTATGCTTGTCCATAACTGTTCTCTGCTACTTTAAAGAGTCACCCATGATAATCTGTATGAAAACAAACTGCCTGTATGTTCAGAAGACTTGTACTTTCTGTCACTACGTATGGCCACCTGCCATTTTCACAGAAATCAAAGATGAACATGTCTGAGAGTCTTTCCTCAAAGCCCAACTTTGGCCTTGATAGCATGTTTTGTATCAAATATTTCTCTCATTTAGTAAGGTGGCCATGGGCAGACAAACATAGATTGGGATGCATACATGAGCTGTTATGACAAAGTCGTTTTGATTGGCTAAAGGAAAGAGGACTTGAAATTCTTACTTGAGGTCATGGGTGTGACTTTCCTTGGAGCAGCAATGGGAAACAAATCTCTCTCTCTCTCTCTCTCTCTCTCTCTCTCTCTCTCTCTCTCTCTCTCTCTCTCACACACACACACACACACACACACACACACACACATACACACTATTTCTAAGGTACTCATTTGTCACTCATACAAGGGAAAGCAAAGTTGTGAAATAAGGGATTCAAAACTTTGTGTAAAGAAGCAACGATTAGCCATATATTCATGGTAATCATAGAACAATAAAGATGAGTTAAATCAGTCCAGGAAAAGAACACTGGGAAGCCTTTGGTCACATCTTGGATCCACACAGTAACCTGAAAAAGAGTGGTAGTAAGTAGTAGCTGGCAGCAGCAAACAGAATCCATCCCATACTGGCTTGCGGGCTAACCTCTGCATCAGCTGTGCACTAAGTCTCTTAGCACATTGGTGGTTACCTGAAAAGACAAGGAAATAGGTGAACTGTGATGATGGAAGAAGCATTCACACAGATGGATAACGGGGAATGTCCCTCTGTGTATGGTTATCTCATTGGTTGATAAATAAAGCCCACTTGGTTAATAGGAGAGCAAGTTAGGCTGGACAAGGAGTTGTGGAGAATTCTGGGAAATGTAGGAAAGAGAAGTCTGGTGATCCAGGCAGGAAGTGACATAGCAGGCAGATTCAGAATTTAAGCAAGGACAAGCAGGAAGAGGTTCTCTTGCTCTTTCTCTTTCTACTGATCTCTCTTCTCTATGGAGCTGCCATGTGGTCCAGAGTAGAGGACTCCAGTGGAAGGTGTCCTTGATAAGGTTAGTCTTATAAAAATATATAGATTTATTATATTTAAGACTGAGCTAGAATATAAGAAATCCTAGTCAATTGGCCAACAACATTGTAAACTAATATAAGACTCTGTGTCTTATTCTGGGTGCCCACTTGGTGGCGGGGCTTGGGTGGATAAAGACTTATCAATACAGATGGAGACATTGCCTTGCCATATGCCCAAGACAAAGCTTTAGGATTCCTAAGGGAATCTGAGAAGCGTGCCAATCAAGGACCATTATTCAATCTTCATCCTAGGAGAGGAAAAAAAAAAAGAACAAACACTCCTTGTTTTGTTCACATATTGTTCTGTCAAAGAGTAGCTATGGAGGCAAAATCAGATTACTCAACTGTTCTGAGGCTCAGTGTTCCATATGCCATAGAGCAAGTAGAATCCTTACCTAACAGCATGGTTGTCAGAACAAAATGTGGTCACACACCAGGCAGAACAACCTGTGATGGAGATACAGTGGGAGAGAATGGGTGCTACCTGTAATTTGGTGTAGAGGCTGAGCACTATCCCTTCTGTGCTTTACTCGGGTTTATTTGATAAAGGCTCCATTTTGACTCTGGCATCCTAAACACAGCCCTTGACTTATGTGTTTGTAATTCTACAGCAGTCATTCTATAGGGTACCCTCTAGGAAATATGGTGCATGGCTAATTCACTTCATACGCACAGCAACTACAGCTCTATGAGACCTGCTGAGTTAGACTTACTTTGTTCCCAAACACTAAAATCAAATTAAAGAACCCATACTATTAATAGAAATACTTATTCAGCTCTTTCCTCTTTAAAGTGCTATATAAACATTGAGTAATTAATCCTTACACTCTTCTGAGGTAGGCAAATAATTGTTGGCTCTGGTTTGAGGAAGCCAAGATGAAGGTTAAATGGTTTGGTTGCCCAGGGCACTAGATTGAGGCAATATCTAATTCTCAAATTAGGGCATTTAAATGTGTATTAATTTATTTTGGACACTGTACTGAATTTTAATGATTATTTATCATATTGCTTTATACTATTTCCCTTACAAACTGGGTGGAAAACAAATTCATTGATAATTGAATACAAAGAAGTAGAAAAATGTAGACACATTGATTTCCCAAGTTCACCATAACAGCAATTTAAAGACCAGCTTAAAATTGTTCTTTCTTTCACAGGTGCTATTTTACACACACACACACACACACACACACACACACACACACACACACACACACACAGGGTGTGTGGAGAAGGGTAGCTATATTCACATAATAAGTACAGTCTACATAATATTAGGAATGATGCAGTACTCTGTCTCCCAGAATTGCATACCATTCATGGGCCACCATGGGGTGTGAATGCTGTGTGACCAGCACCTTTCCAGTGACTTACTCATTATATCCCCTCTGCTCTCCACACTCTCCACATCTGTCCTACACATGGCTGTCCAGCTCATCAATGAAAGAATGTGAAGAACAAACCATCATGGCTTCCCTTTCCAGACTCACGAACACCTCCACATCTCTGCCTCCACATCCAGTCCTTCTCCATGCTTTACTTGGAATTGTAGCAGGGAGTTCCAAGAGGTAGACTTTAACCGCAGCATCTATGTTACCATGTGGTGGGCAACGAAGGCTTAAAATTGTTCTATTGTAACAGAAAAAATGCATATTCTAATTTAAATGTCCACCTCAGTGCAAGCCACACAGTGAATCGCCTGTGATGTTAACTAAACAAAGACACGGGGACAGCAGTAAAGGGTCCGAGCCACCTTTCCTAAAGATGAATTTTACTATTGACACATTTCTAATGAATTTTTCATGTTTTCCCTTTGGTATTCACCAAAAGAAGAAAGTTTTTGTTATTTGTTTATACATAGACTTTCTAATCTTCTTATCATGTCTTTTCCATAATCCTCACATTGTCAAAATCTCAGTGTTCTCCTTTTATCTCACTTCAGGCAACTCCACAAGAGTGGACTTCTATGGAGTGGAGAGTTTAGGAGGAAGGCTTTGTGGATATAAAGGAATGCTTTTCATGCACTTCAGATGTAGATGCATAGTATCAACACTTGAGAGAATCTCTTCATGGCGGCACCTAGACAATTACTTATCTGCTGCCTCATGGAAAAGAATAACACAAACTAATTCCCAATTGTCTGATAATTTTTCTGCCATTCTAGAACTGACTATTTGAATTTAAAGTGGACAGAGAATATCCTGAGCCTCTTGGGGCTCTGTAACACTATCTCCCAAGCTCTCCCTAGACTCTAGGATATGCAGACTCATAAATAATAGGGAGACTGGGGAGATTTCAACAGCATTAGTTTTATTTTTATGGAGAAGACTAGGCAATGAGAATTCTCTAACAAAGATGGTGACAAGAACCCAAGATGGGCAACAGAGAAGGGCCATGAAGCATCCTCTCGATCTAATTTTTGTGCTGATGTAAATTAAAAGTGCAAAAGAATGGAGAAAATAAGGGAGACAGAAGGGACAAGGTGTAGACACCATCTGTTCTGAATGAGTCCCAGCCTTGCTGCTGCTGCCTGCTCCAACATGCCATGCACACAACACAAAGAGGAGCACTCCCAGAAGCCCTGAAATTTGTTCACTGATCCTTCTTTACCAGCTTACTGTATCACATTCCAGACTGAAGCCTGAGCAGGGAGGGAAGGAGATTCCCACTAGCTTGGATCTATTTTCAAGGTGCCCTACTAGGGTAAAGTGGACAAAACTGAAAGTGTTCTGGAAACCCTGAAGATGTGCCTGAGATCCCTGTAATGGCTTAGAGAGTCAGGTTGGGCAGAGATTGGGCTGAAAGCCATAATAGGGGAAAATAAAGCAATTTCACTTGTGTATCCTGGCTGAATTCAGACATTCAGACCCTTGAATGAACTTGATGGAATGTCACTATGCAGTGACTCAGCAAATCATTGGTTATCTCCATCTATCTGACACACTGTATTAAACAGTGAACTATAGGGATATCTCAGCAGGTAAAGGAATTTGTCCTTAAGTCTGACAACCTGAGATGGATTCCCAGACTCACATGGTGGAAGGAGAGAACTGACACATGCAAGTTGTCATCTGCTCTCCACAAACAAATCGCACTACATCCCCTCCCAATAAATAAATGAATGTAATTTAAAAACTAAAAACAACAAAAAGCTCTAAGCTGCCATAAAATATTTCACCTGAGGAAGGTTCTTTATTACTACTGGCATACGTCCTCTGTGAAGCTTGCTTTGGGTAATCCATGATGACATCTGTAGGGGCCCTGCCAGGAGAAAGTACTGTAATGAAAATAAGTAAGCAAATTAAAAACATGTGAGATTGCGATTCTATAATACAAGGCTGCAGTGGGCTGTGAACAATCGTGAAGAGAGCTCCACATTCAATACCAGCATTATTTACTAATCTCAAATGTCTTAAATACCAATGTTTTTATTTGTTTCTATGCCAATCCCATGTGCATCTGTGAAAAGGGACGGTAGCTGGTGAGGGAGCCACTTAGAGTGAGCACTGAAACTTTCCCAGAGCCCCCATGTTGCTCTCATAGATTTGGTAATACCAAAGGGGGCAGAGTTTGGAGAAATTAACAGTGATGACTGCTGGATAAATTTAAAAATTATGATACATGGACAAGAAGAGTCTTCTCAGTAATCAAGCATGTGTCTTATTATTTCTTAACCTCCGAATGATCCAAGTTCAAGGCATTCATTTCGAGAAATCTAATTGCTGAAGATACAAAACAGATACATATTTTTCTAAGCCATAAATAGAGCTATTTATTCTTTTCTTTTCCCTAAAGCATGAAAGAACCAGTGCTGAGAAACAGCTGCATCCTCCCAAAGAGAGTATCAGACCCTCAGAAATACAGTAAGTGGACAACATGCATAGTACGTTTTCCATTTCTCTGCCCCTGGAAAGTATGAGTGAAGGGTTCCTTTAGACAGCTGGGAAGATGAGTGATTAAAGTGGCTCAGACAATGGAAGGATGAAACCTGCATCGGCAGATGTCACCTTCGGAGCAAGTGTGGCGCTGACAGCTTGCTTATCTGCTCCACCACCTAAGAACAAGCAAATTGATTTTAAAATGAGGAAGCAATATGTTCATATTCATGGAAATAACAGCCAAGTCTGGACTCTGTGTTTTGTTGTTTATCCAGGGGCTGAAGCACTCTAGCTGTGTGGTTTTCTGTATAGTCTATTTTATCTGTAGCCATCAATTGCATGAAATGGAGATATGCAAACAGAATGAGTTCTTAAAGATATCAAGATTCATTTATTTTCATAAGGCTTTGCTATCTCTGTAAAATGACTATTTCAAGTTCAGATTTTTTTCCTTCAGCTTGATTTGGAATGCTCTCCTTTTAATATTGTCCCATGTCAAGCATCCCAACATGTCAATGAAAACAGACAGTTTTGTAGGGACATGTCCTGGTGGTAAGAGAACCTGGACCCAAGCTTTTGACAAACTCCACTTCCCACTGTTTGAACTCACTCCATTTCTGCTGGAGGTTGAGTTCACAGTGCTTGCTTTACACCCTCCAGAAGCTTCCTTTCTCCATAGCCATGATCAAAATAGTCAGGTGTAGTTTAGATGACTTTAGTGGAAATGAAATAATTGTATTTACAGAGCAACACGACTACAGAACTTCAAAAATTAAGCATTAATCATCCAAATGTTGAAAGGGCCCAGGATTGATTCCCACCAAGGAGGGCAGCAGCCCTGCTGACAATTGCTGGGTCTCACTGGTTTCCTTCTCCTCTTTCCCTCTCTTTACCGCTGGATTCCTGGGCAGGCTTTCCAGAGAAATGTTTGGTTGTTTTTCTTTGTTTCTCTACAAATTACACCCTTTAAATTTCCATTATCTCTCCAAGAAGACAGATGGACATGATACAGAATGAAAAGCATTTCTCCTTTACTGACAGCTGTCCGTAAAATGATTCTCCTCACAGTGTAGAATAGACCAGCCTCTCCCCGTGCCACCCTGATTTACAGTCACTAAGTAGTGGACACACCTGCTCTCTGAAGAGGGCACCAGTTTCTGAAGGCAAGGATGTATATCACTAGATCCAATATAAATGATAAATGGGTGTTTATTGGGGAACGATAACACAGAAAAACAAACAAAGAATCGCAGGAGCATTTCCTACAGGATCCACTGGCCCAACAGAAAAAGAACACCAAGGAAAGCTATACCTCAAGCGCCTCTCTTTCAGCTTTCCTCTGCCTAAATCCACACCCAAAAGGGTGTGGCCATTGTTTCAGGTCCATAGACAGATGGCTGAAAGGTTCATTTCCTCTTGGCCTATTTTGACTCACAACACCTCCCATTTGATCCTTCCTACCTGAAATTATTCCAAGATTCCTACTATCCTACAGCTAAAAATCTGACCCCAGAGAATCTTTCCTTCAGTAATCTGAATCACATGAGTTCATGCATCCATGGGAGCTGTTTAGAGCAATATCCTCATAGACCATTATTTTTCTTACAGTTTCTAATTCTAACAGATTTTCTGGAGGTCTGGTAGTCAAAACTGTCACAACTGAAATGACTGTACAGGGTAGAAATAGAGAAACTAAGTGTTGTTGTGGAATAATATTTTTGTACACTGTGAAGATGTGTCATTTTGACCAGTTTAACAAAAAAAAGCTGAGTGACCAATAGCTGGCAGGATTTTCAGGCACACTGGACACTGGGAAGAAGAAGGGAGGAATCACCAACCAGACTGAGAGGAAGTAGCATGAGCACAGTGAACGGTAAAGGGAATAAAGCCAGTACACGAAAAGTAGACAAAAATATAATTTGCTGGATTGGTTAATATCAAATTTAGTCATCCTAGGTATGTTTTCATGGTCATACAGAGAACTATTTTGAGTAGACAGGTGATTTTCAAACACTTCAAAGACGTATAAAATCCAGCAATATAATGTTTTATTAACATAAGGCTTTGCATGGCAGTGATACCAGTCTGCTCCTGACAGCATCAATTTACTCCAAAACAGATTATGGGCCTTGAAGAATCCCCATATAGAGTTTGCTTTCTTTATGGCAAAAGCTAGCCATTTGGGCAGGAAACTTGTCTTTCCTTGATTAGTGACAGTATGCTTTCCAAAGTGGACTAGCAGGTCACTAAGAAACATGACTACCAAACATTAACAAGAAAAGAAAGGACAGTCCTTCAAAAATTCCTGCTTCACAGAAAAGTCTGCCTGATATTCTGGACCTATAGGTCAAAAATGGATCCCCTAACATTACAGAGGAAACCTGGGTGACTGTCTAGGCAGCAAGCTGTTTCTTTGAATTTTGGAAGTTGCTCATTCTGCCCTTCCTGTTAACTAAGGTAATACTATATCCTTCTGGAATCTTTGATGGAGGTGAAGACAAGAGAGTCAGAGTTATAGTTTTACTTAGTTATGATACAAGACAAATTAGTTACAGAATTTTGAACTCACCAAGATAAGTAATAAAATATATTTTTCAAAAATTGCCAAATACAAAAGGACTAATCATTGTGAATATAATTCTTACCTGATAATTGTTATTATATATAGCTTTAATGTGTTAGAGTTAAACCCTTTTCTTTTTATTTAGAGAAAATGGAAGAAATGTTGTGGAATAATCTTTTTCTACACTTATGAAGATATGTTATACTAATTGGTTTAAGAAAAACTGAACAGTCAATAGCTATGCAGGATTTTCAGACAGACAGGACTTTGTGAAGAAGACAGGTGAGTCACTAGCTAGATGAGGAAGAAACAGCATGGGCTTTATACAGTAAAGGGTATAAAGTCACAAGACAAAAAGTAGTTTGATAAATATGGGTTAAATTAATTTGTAATAGCTAGTTTGTAACAAGCCTAAACTATTGGCCAAACATTACTGATCTAAGCCCCAGTAATGTGGGTTTCAGTGAGAAGACGTCGAAAAAAATCTTCGGGACCTCCTACTTCAGTACTTATCCCTAGCATAGGTATGGACTTTGAGAGCCTATTCCACATCAAGGGATACTCCCTGAGCCAAAACACACGGGATGGGCCTAGGCCCTATCCCAAAGGATATGATAGACTCTGATGACCACCTACGGAAGGCCTCACCCTCCCTGGGGAACAGAAAGGATATGTGATAGGTAGGGTTTTAGTTGGGGGTGTTGTAGAGGAGGAGGTGAGGGAGAAGGAACTGGGATTGACATGTAAAAAAATCTTGTTTCTAATTCAAAAACAAAAAACATTTGAAAAAAAAAGAAGTATCCATGTTTTTATTTGGGATCTGGCAGGCAGGACAGATAATTCTGCCTAAAAAGTGTGGTCAGCATGGCTCCACCCACCACACCTCCATGATCAGTGACAGCGACTGAGATGTTCATCAACCTGTCAGTCACTCAGACCAAAATCTATGCCAGGAACTTTCATCTTGGTTGCTTCAGGCAGTGAGAGCATTCCCAGTGTATGGTTCCTGCTTTGAATTTGTAGAATTATTTCTCTGGAAGAAGTTAAATGTCCCCACCAAACAATGCTGGTACCTTGATGTTGGAAAGCAGAAAGGAAAGAAGTAGGCAAGGAAAAAAATCACAGAAAGGAAGGAAGAAAGAAAGAAAACAAAGGATGAGATATACATAAAGATATTGGTGGGGTGCAGGGGAACAAAAGAAAGGAAAAATGGCAAATTAGACTAATAATTAATTCGTGGACTACTATAACTTAGTGAAAATTAAATATTGAACTGCAAATGCAAATGATGTTTATAACACTCCCTGTCTCTTCCTTACATACACCCCCCACACATCCTTCATACAAAACACTCTGTGTTAACAAGAGAGTTTGTCCTAGATTTTCATTCAGAATTACAGAAGTTAAAGAAACTTTTCCTTTACCTTTACAATTTAAATGATTTTTAAAAGTTTAATGTTTTAATCTCCTTTAACAGACCAAGTAATGCCTGTGATATTTTTGGAGTAAATGCAAGATGGATGATTGAAGGCTATTTCTCTCACATTTTGTTCTTAAAATTTTGATTAGTTTTCATATTTATTATTAGTATTTTGGGGAAGCCTACATGATAACTGGAAGGAGTTAGATTTCTTTCCAACTTGTGGTTCCAGGGAATGAGCTCAGGTAGTCAGGCTTAGCTACAAACATCTGTACTTGGTGAACAAATCCCCTGGTCCCATATGAGCTTCTTAATTACAAAAGTATATACCAAGTGACATGCATAACTGTACCTACAAAAGTATATACTAAGTGATAACCATAAACCTTCTATCCTTGAATTTAAGTTTTTATGCATACACTTGAAATATAAAAAGCATTTTGATTTTTTAAGTGTCAAAGAAGATGGTAGAGCAAATTCACCCGCTGTTAATACCAGAGATAGCATAGGAACCCACTACTTCAACATCTATGCCACACAGTGTCTAAATTCGTATTCATTAGGGGGCTGCTGCAGTCTTTGGGCAGCAGCTATGCATAAATGCTTGGCTCATGATCAGATCACTGAATGGTTCCTATTACTGAGATTAACCCGGAACAGTTCATTTGTATTCATAGAAGTTCTAGAAGGGAAAGGGTATACAATTACCAGGTCATTTAATCTGTCCTCTGAGCAAACGAAGGCTATTCTCTGCACAGTGCTTCCAGGGAGTTTGTGAGCAGTGTGGGCAGGCCTGATTCCTTCCATTATTTTTTTTTCACAAATCCCTGAGTCTGTCTCTCATTCCTAAGTTTCCCAAAGGGAAAACCATGTTCATGCACAAAAGAAACAAATTTCCTTTGAGTGTCCTTGCAGGTCATGTATCTTCATGGTGGTGACATATGCATTTGAACATAGATGTTAAGTGCTGCCTTATTACACATGATTAGAGGGACCATGCTTCACTTTTGAAATGACAAGACTGGCCTCACCACCAGAAGGCCATTTTTTACTAATATTTTGATCGCAGCCAATATTCACTGAGAAATTGTTCTATGGAAGATAGTTTGGTATTAATAGTTGTTAATACTCAAATGAAATAGAGCATTCAAATTTACTTAAACTGTTGATTTATTTTTTATTGTAAAACAAAGAAAGAATATTTAAAAGTAAATTTAAAGGGTGGACCTTACCACAATGCTACCTGTAAACTTCTCTTTGTATTACATAAAAAGGGGGAATTGTGAGGATATATTACTTATGATTTAATAAAAATTGCCTGATAATGTGGGAAATTACCAAGACAGAACCAGGTAAAAATACAAGGGATTTTAATAGGGAAAGGCCTTACTTACAAAGCAACCTAGCCAGCCGCAGGCAGCAGTCCTTACAGCAAGCCGAAGAATGAACTGAAAGCAGAAACCTGCCTCCTGAACATCCCTCACTCTACATCACCCTGACCATGCCCTGGCAGGCATGGACAGGCACACCTGTAGCCAGCCCCTAAGCAGATGTGGCTACAGCATCCCTGACAGAGAGGCAAATGTACAATGTACAATTTTTAGGAATTGGAACTCTATCTAGAGTTCGACAGAGTGTTAACTCGGTGGTCTGCATTGAACAGGAAGCACAGAAATGGATATTGAAACCACATGTGGCAGATATAGCTATAAATCTCTGGGGTCATGATCTCTTAAAGCAATGGAATACTGAGAATAATATTCCTTCAATGTCAGATACAAATTATGTAAATCTTTAGATAGTAGGAATGATCTGGTAAGACGCTATGGAAAACGTTTCCCAACCATCCATGCTGTACAGAAACTAGGTACAGAGGAGACAAAGGCTCTGCCATTGAAGTGGCTTACAGATGAAGAGTTTTGGTAGGCCAATGGCCTATGACCTCTGAGAAGCTAGAAGCTTTAGGGAAGTTAGTACAGGAACAGCTAAATGCTGGACATATAGAGGAATCTACCAGTCCTTGGAATTCTCCTGTATTTCTTATCAAAAAGAAGTCAGGTAAGTGGAGAATGCTGACAGACCTGAGAGCCATAAATAAGGTAATTCAACCAATGGGCTCTCTGCAACCTGGAATGCCATTACCTTCCTTAATACCTAAAGGATGGCCTATCACAGTCATTGATCTTAAGACTCTTTCTTCACAATACCATTACAGGAAAATGATAGAGAAAAATTTGAATTTACTGTAGCAACTCTTAATAATTCACAGCCAGTTAGGAGATATCAGTGGAGGGTTTTGCCACAAGGAATGCTAAATAGTCCTACTTTGTGTCAACACTTTGTACAGCAACTTTTGGAAATAATTCGTAAGAAATTTTCACAATCTCTTGTTTATCATAACATGGATGACATTCTTTTATCAGATTCTAATAAGGAAACATTGTAACGTATGTTTGAAATGGTGAAGGAAGTTCTGCCTCGTTGGGGGTTACAGATTGCCCCAGAAAAGATACAAAGAGGAGATTCTATTAATTATTCAGGTTACAAGATAGACTTACAAAGAATCAGACCTCAAAAGGTACAAATTAGGAGAGATCATTATCAAAATCTTAATTCTCTTCAGAAATTATTAGGGGAAATTTCTCAATTACAGATGATTATTGCTGTAGAATGACATTACTTTAAGCATTTAAAAATGGCCCTTAAAGTTGATAAGGACCTAAACAGTCCAAGAATATTATCTGCTGAGGCAGAAAAAGAGTTACAATGGGTAGAAAACAGAATATTGGATGCACATGTAGATCGGATAAACCTTAATTTAGACTGTATTCTGGTTATCTTGCCATCCAGAGAATATCCTTCTGGGATTCTGATGCAGAGGGAAGACACTATATTGGAGTGGATATTTCTGCCAAATAAACAGAATAAAAAGTTAAAGACATATATAGAAAAGATTTCTGATTTGATTTTAAAGGGAAAATTAAGACTTCGTCAACTGACTGGAAAAGATCCAGCAGAAATTATAGTACCTTTAACTAATGAGGAAATTTCCACCTGATGGAAGGATAATGACTATTGGCAAATAACTCTTACTGACTTTTTGGGAACAATTAGCAACAACTATTCCAAAACTGACAGAATTAAATTCACAAAAAAGATAGTCTGGATTCTTCCACGTATTGTAAAACAAACTCCCATTTCTGGAGTTCTTACCTTCTACACTGATGCCAACAAATCATGTAAGGCAGGTTATAAAGCAGGTGAGGTAAGTAAAGTAGTTCAAAGTCCATATATATCTGTACAGAATGTAGATAAAATTATATGCAATTCTCATGGTACTTATGGATTTTACAGAACCTCTTAAATAGTTACTAATTCTCAATATGCAGAGAGAGTCCTGTTACACATTGAGACTTCAGAATTCATTCCTGATAATACAGAATTAACTTCTCTGTTTATACAATTATAGGAAACAATCAGAAACAGAAGTAATCCTATGTATATTGCACATATCAGAACCCATATGTGTCTGCCAGGCCTACTAGCACAAGGTAATGATCAGATTGACCATTTATTAATTGGAATTGTGGTAGAATCCTCAGAATTTCATAAGAAACATCATGTAAATACAAAGGTTTGAAAAGGGACTTCTCTATCACTTGGCAACAAGCGAAGGAGATAGTTGGAAACTCTCCTACTTGTTCCTTTTATAATTAAACTTCATTGCCCGAAGTTTGTAATCCTAAGGGCATTCAAAGAAATGAGGTTTGGCAGATGGATGTCTTTCACTTTGCAGAATTTGGAAATTTGATATATGTGCATCATACTATAGACACATTCTCAGAGTTCCAATGGGCTATTGCTCTTAACTCTGAAAAAGCTGATTCTGTTATTACACACCTGCTAGAGCTGATGGCAGTCATGGGTATACCTGCACAAATAAAAACTGACAATTCCCCAGCATATGTCTCCACAAAATTGGAACAGTTTTTCAAATATTATACCATAAAGTATGTCACCGGTATACCATACAATTCTATGGGACAAGCAGTGGTTGAGAGATCTAATAGAACACTTAAGGAAATGCTCCATAGACAGACTGGGAAGACAAAACCCCCAAAACATAGGATGCATAATGCTTTATTAACACTAAACTTTCTTAATGCCAATGAAAAATTAAAAACAGCTGTGGAAACACAATGGACGACAGAAAAAAACTGCTGAATTTTATCAGCCTGTATATATCAAAGATGTCCTAACCTCTGTATGGAAACCAGGACATTTGTTATGTTGGTGTAGGGCTTTTGCATTGGTTTCCCCAGGAGAAGAAAAACTTTTGATACCATCAAAGTTGATCAAGATTCTAGTGGAAAAGGAAAAACCTCTCAACAAGGACAAATGACAGGTATTTCACTATGGTATATCTTATAAACGAAATAGAAACCCCCCCAAAAGGAAAGGGAAGTGTTTTGCTTTTATCTTCACAGGAAAACTCATCTCCAGAAGTCAAAGTACACTGCATGGGTAGATACTTAAGAAAAGGTAGCTATAACCATCAAACAAAAGGAAAGTGCCATACGGTAACTTTTTTGCTGTCTCTCAGAGAACTCTCTTTCTCTTTATTTCCTAGTCCTTACTCAATTAAACCAATGCTGGATTTAGAGGTGAATTTGGCTTTCCTCCTCTAAAATCCAAGCACATTGTTTAGCTAAACTTTAGATTTTCTGTGTTGTATCAAGAAGCCAATTGATGTAATACAGAATAAAAGAAGAATTTGGGGACTGTCTTTGTCTTTTCTTGCATCTTTCTCTCCAGGTGTATACCCTCTCATAATTGTTATGCTCTCATGGTTACATTCCCCAGCATGTGTACATACACAAGCAAACATTTCTCTGCTAACTGTTTACGACTGAGTCCCTCACAGCCAATGAAGACCTGCCTGACAGCAATTCCGGGACACCCTGGAAAGAAAATGGGCCACACCTCCTCTACTGCACTGGATCCAACTTGCTCCATTTCAACTGACACTCCGGCCAGAGGTTTGGGTACTGACTTCAATCAAGTTGAGGATTTTAAGTGCGATCTTCTATCAAGAGTATCCCATCTAACATGGACTGGATACAATCCATTCAAGACTTTACTACACTAATATTTTCTTCCTACAGGACCCCACATGATTATCATCATCCCATTTCAGCAGGAAGTAACTTGGAGGATGCTATGCCCCCTTTCCCCATTGTTGTCACTTAGGATAGTGTATATACCGAGCTTATGTGACATAAGCTGATTGTTGTATCTTCTTCCTATTATTTATGATTGGGATTGGAAGGAGTTGTTCAGGCTTGGACACCTCTTTCAGTTGACTTTAGGATTTAGTTAAAATAGATAGTTAGGATATTTTAACTTTATGATTGTTAATTTTGGATACTTTACACTGTTAAGTTTTAATCCTCCTTTAGACTAAAAGGGGAACTGTAGGGGATGCTGTAGCCAGCCTACTTAGGGGATGGCTACAGGTGTGCCTGACCATGCTTGGGAGGGCATAGCCAGGGTGATGTAGATTGAGACTTTCAGGGGACTGTGTCTTCTCTTTCGGTTTCACTTGGTACTTGCTGGACATACTGCCTCCAGGCCGGCTGGCTAGGTAGCTCTGTAAGTAAGGCTTTTCCCTATTAAATACCCTTGTATTTCTACCTAACTCCGTATTGGTAATTTCCTACTATAGCCGTCCTTTTTGCCTTGACATTCAAGGTGCTTCTCTTCCTCCTTACCAATGCCCTCCATTGTATTTGGCATGAATTCTCAACTACAGCTGCTACCAATTGTTCCCAATCTGTGGGTGTCACCCTGTTAAAGTTTGCCCATGAATGTAATTGCTGTTTCACGTATGTTCTGTGGAGACCATATTAGACAACTGATTCTTTAATATTCTTAAGATCCTTCAGCTGTATAGGTTGCCATAAATAAGATATCTGTCTCTGAGTGTGTTACTTAGAAGATGGCTTTTCTAACATGGTAGCTGGGCAGACTAATGGCATATGAGTAACAACCTCAGAGGAATAGTCATTATACCTGGGTGGAGTAGTTGTCTCGGATTGGAGTGATTCTGCCTCTGAGGCATCCCAATGATCTTTAAGGCTAGTAATGATATCCTCATGAAAAGTTTCAATCTCCTTAATCATAAAAGATTCCAAGCATGTTAGTGAATCTGTAAATTGCTCTAACTGCTGCTCTACATGTTTTTTTTAGGTCTTTAATACAGTCATCCTTTGACAGCATCTCGATGGTATGGAAACTGCATTCTAGGTATTGGAGTCTATATTTGAGGTCATGATTTGCTGATTTTGAGTCCTCAGTAATTGACCATATAGACCTATGAAATCTGTCTGCCTTGTACTCTAAATTATCTTCCAAACATTAGAATCTGGATTCAAATTTGTGATCTGCTACCTTAGATGCTTCAATAATTGCTTGAATGGCATTGTCCAATTCTTCAACCCTATCCTGGTACTTGTTCCTTGGCATTTGTTTCTGGGTTACCGAGCCTATCTGAGTTTCTAGCTGGCTACAGATATTTTTTAGTTCATCACGGTCCTCTGACAGTCTAGCCTCTAAGGCCTCAGACACAGGATCTCTCTGTGTTTATCTTATCATAAATATGTTGCATCTCATCATGGGTAAGATGAGCCTTTAGCGTGTTGGACACTGAGCCAAGCTTATTATCCAATTTCTGTTTCACTTGCTGCACAATTGTGGTCTTACGTAATCTGTTCTCCAAAACCTCATTCTGTAAAGCTGTTATTTCCTGCAAGCAGGTGGTGAGGTTATCTCTGTCACTGTTCCTGAGACCTCTGGCTAGGAATGTTATTTGTACCAGCAAGCTAATTGCCATTACTGCATATAGGCCAGAAATTGGCAGATTAGTATCCTCCTAAAACACTGAATTCACATAATAAGCAAAAATATTACCAATTTTAGCATATGATAAATATTCCACCATAATTTTATCTGATTTCAACTCCTTGACCAGCAGGTTGTGCAGGCATTCAGTCAGTCTGCATGCCTTTTGGCAAAGGTCCTCAGGAAAGATGGCGGCAGTGTTGAAGAGAGGTCTCAAAGGCGGCTTTGATTAGCTTAGAGAGTATATGGCCTTGAGGCCGCAACCAGTCAAAATGATGCAGCTTTCTGGCTGCTGCAGCAAGGAGAAGCTGTGAACCCTGCTGAAAGCCTAGGACTACTCCCAAGGCTTAATTGGCTAAGGGCAGGATGCCTCCGGGAATGGGTTGGCTGGAGTCAGAGCCAGTCCCGTGCCTGCAGCTAGAAACTGAGACAGTAACCCTGGGGATGTCTGTGGAAGTCTCCCAGCCAGGCGGACAGTTCTGAGTGGCTCAACGGCAGCTGGGGACATACTTTTGGTGTAGCAGGTTGGCTGTGAACTGGAAGCACCTGTGGAGAGAGGGCACTTTCCCTGCCTAGGCCGCCATCCCAGTGGAATCCGCAGGCTGTCCCAAATGGGGCCTAGGTTTACAAGATCCCATTCTTGACAACCAGATTATCCGAGAAATTGCCAATACAGAGCCAAGTAAAATACAAGGAATTTTAATAGGGAAAAGCCTTACTTACAGAGTGACCTAGCCAGCCGGTGGGCAGCAGTCCATACAGCAAGCCGAAAGATTAAGCTAAAAGCAGAAACCTGCCACCTGAAAGTCTCTCACTCTATGTCAGCCTGACCATGCCCTTGCTGGCATGGTCAGGCATACCTGTAGACAGCCCCTAAGCAGACATGGCTACAGCATCCCCTACAGCATGAAGTATCAGAACACAAAGCCAGCCACACTATTTAGCTGTAGAAGCTAAGCGGTGATGGTACACACCTTTTTTCCCAGTACTAGGGAGACAGAGACAGATGGATCTTTGCTAGTTCAAGGCCACCCCGAGCTGCATGAAATTTATCCAGTGTATAAGAGAAAAACAGTTCACACAAAGGTGATCTCAACACTTGAGATCCCACACCTTTAATCGCAGGACATGAGAGATATAAAAGGAAGAAGCAAAGAGTCATATGTGGGAATTAGTCTCCAGCCATACTGAAGAGGACATAGCAATCTAGGATTGCAGTCTGAGACTTTGTGGAGGCTTTATACTTTGAAGATTGCTAGAGACAGGGTTGCCATTTCAATTTGGTAGAGGTCAGAACTAGTGGCTTGGCTGCTTTGATTCTCTGATCTTCAACTTGAAGCCCAATATCTGCCTCTGAGTTTTTCAGTTTACATATTATGGTTATAGTTTCAAAGATTTCAGCCAATAGTCACTTGGCTTCATATGTTGAACAACACGACCCCAACATATAGAAGAAGAGCTTACCTTATAGAGGCCCAGAGTCAAAAAGATAAGAAAGGGCCCCTAACCCAATAGGCCCTGTGATCTACCTTCCACTCAGTAGGCCATTTATTAATGCCTGTCACTCTCAGTGACATTATGGGCTGCATTAATAGTTCCTTTTCTGTTGCTATGATAAAGTCCAATGAACAAAAGCAACTAAAGAAAGAGACTATTTTGGCTTAAGGATTGAGATGGCTAGATGTACATAATGATTGGGAAGACATGATGATTGTCAGCATGGCCAGGAAGCTGAGAGATCACTTCTTCACTCACACACAGGAAGGAGAGTGTAAACTAGAAGTGAATTTATGGGACAAGGCCTGAGAGATCACTTCTTCACTCACATACAGGAAGGAGAGTCTAAACTAGAAGTGAGTTTATGGGACAAGGCCATAAATCCTAAAAGCAAGACACCTGTGACATATTTCCTACATAAAGGCTCCTCTTCAGAAAAGTTCCATAACTATACTAAATAACATTGCCTTTCAAGGAACAAGTATGCAAATACATGAGCTTTAGTGGACATTTCTCATTTAAGCCACCATAGCTGGAGACCAGAAAATCAATGCGTTGTTCTTTGGAGGACATTTAAGATTACATTAAAACACTCTGAGCCTCTGGTACCTCCAACTCCATGATCTAGCTCTGTACTCCTTTATGCCATAGGAACTATCACACACAACAACATACTTATGACACATGGGTGACAATGTACTGTAATCCTTTATGCCAATGGGAGTTATCATTCCAAAACAACACTCTTGTGGTACATGTATGACATGTTTTTTCCTCCTGCCACATGTGTGACAATGAATTTCATGTATTTGTTTTCCTCCTGTGTTCTAGAGAGAATTGAGAGTTTTAAACTGTCTCTGACCTTCTCATAGGATGAATTTAAAATTCATTAATATTTATCAAATGGAGAGTTAAATGATTGATCAGAAGAAAATATTATACCTTGAAGTGCTACTTAAAATGAAAATACAAGAAGTCAACTAAATAGAACAATGCCAGCCTATTTAGATGTCACCTGGACAAATAACACACCCCATCTAATTTTCTAAAAATTTTACAAGTGATGTTATACAAAGTTGATTCCATAGTTAAAATTTATATTGTCTGGTCAAGTATTTTGTAGCCAAATATTACATAACAATGCATTTTATATTCTCTCTATAAATTTTAAAGTATAATAAGAGTCCCAACCAGAAATGCAATATTAATTAAATGTTTATCTTTGTCACAGTGCATGGAAAGCCAACTTTGATATTTTTCAATAATAGAGGATTATGATTATTGTGTACTATTTTCATTCTTCCAATTTGGAGTTTGACTCTGATCTATCTTATGAGTAATAATGAACAGATGGTCCCTCCTCCATGTTATATCATTCATATGAGCTGGGATTGAATTTCCTCATGACAAGATCAATCGTGTTTCAATACCCAGGATATAGATTATATAACCAGGTGCCATCAAACTTTCCTTTTTTTCTATTGCTTTAATTTAAACTTTCATGAAAAATTGAAAATACTTTCCTCAAGTTTCCAGGCACATGAAGGTACTTTTCCCTGGGTAGCCACATCATTCACTCTATTGTTAATTGAGCTTAATAATATCAGGCATCCAGGATCCAATAATTCATCTTGATTTTATATGTCCTTAAATTACTCAGTCCTTAATAGACCTGGAATGCTGGTGCTTTCTTTCATACAGATGGGAAAAGGTTATTGTGCCTTACTCACAGTAGAAATTACTTGAAAAAAAAAATGTGTGAATATCTTAGATTGACCAGCACTTACTGTGCCAAAACTACTTGTCTTTCTTTGCAGACAAAAGAGGATAGGGGCCTTTATGAAGGCCCATTTATGGAATCTGACTATACCTGAGGCAAAGGACCTGGGAGATCACAAAGCAGCAGCCCCAGGAAAGTCTTTAATTTGCTTATTGTTAGTAAATTTAGAATGTGTGAATAAGGTCCATGTCCAGCCATCAAGACTCTTTTAGAGGCTGCAGTGCTCATCTAAGTCACCAACACAAAAACAGGAGAGACTCGGGATAGGGGCTTCACAACCACTCCTGTCTCTGTAGACTGCTGTGCTGCCTCAAGTCTCCATTCCCACAGCAGACTTGAGACTCCCAAAATACCCTGGATATACCCAATGGATTCCTAAGAAGACTGTCATCTACAACACTCCACACACAGACAAAGCCTCACAAGCCAAAGGATATGAATGCTTCAAACCTAGAGTGTTGCCCTCCAAAGACTCTAGGCTCAGGGTGTGATCTAATATACATGAGAAAAATCTAGTTTTCTGGTGGGATTTTGACTCACTAAAGATCAAAATACTTAGTGGAAAAAACATGGCAATTAACAAATGTGTCTTTCTGACAGTTACAGAATGGTATTTCAATGTGCATCCTTCTTTCACCTTATAGAATGCATATATATGTGCCTTTATATATGTACACAGACACTGAACACTGAATACATACATATATGTTAATGTTCATGAATGTATTTTAAAGCATTTATATTTTCTTTTAATAGATTGAATAACTTTGCATAGAAACACAGTATAGGCATAATCCACTGCTCATACAGGACTACATCATGTCTCACCTGACTGCTCTTGAACAAATTCCTTAAATGTTGTGTGCCACAGTTTCTTAATTTGTAAAATACTACTATTAATAATAACATTGTCATAGAAGTGTTGAAGTTAACACATTTGAAAATTTCAGGACTCTACATGGGCTAAATATGTAAAATTTCAAGCCTCTGTTAGTGAATAACCTATCAGAAATTTATCTTTGAAATATTTGTGAAAATGCATTAATTGTTCTATGTTTTGACTGTATTTAAATATTAGTTTATTAAAGGATACCTGAGATGATATGGCATCAAGCATACCTAGAACAATTTGCAAATGATCAACTGTGCATAAACAAATTTAGCTGAAGAAAGTCATAATACAGATACAAATGAGTTTTTAGTTCAAGGGGGTAGAGGCTTAGCTAGAGGGTGTTAAAGTTTGATGGACTTAGAGAATAAACTTGTTCCAGTTGAATCTTTGTACCTCTGATTATCAGAAAAATTATGGAAAATTGTCATTTTAGGACTTAGTCAAATGGACAACAGTTTGATCCTCAAAAATACAAAACAAACAAACAAAAAAGATCCAGTTAGCTAATGTGAAAAGTGGACAGGCAATTTCTACTTATACAGTAATGGCAGTGCCTTTCTCCCCAATGGAGGAATCTTTAATTAAAGCTCTATTGCATAAACCTTGGGGACTCTCAGCTATGGACTGCTCATAGTTATTATTGGCCCACACAATATAAAGAAGTGTGAAAAAGCCAAGTATGTAGGTGCTTAATTCATTTGACCCACAGCCTTATGCAGCAACATTTTTGAATATATTAACAATTTATACTTCATTAAGAAAATTACTGTTTTTCGACCTCATTATTTTATTTTATTTTTTTGAAATTCTGATTTTATGCTTTTCCAAAACCACAGCAGTCTCTCCTAGGAGATGTGTACTGTCTGCCTGAGAAGCATCCTCATTTATAGCTGTCAAAAAGGTCAGAAAATCTTCACAAGTAGTGTAACCCACCAGGACACATAATTTCAGCCATAACATGGTTTGTGTCAAAATTAATCATAGTTTGCATTTTAAAAAGTCCCTCCTGAAGTTGAGATCATGTTTGCTTATCTTGTGGTAATCTTGATTGTGCACTTAATGAATTCTAATTACTCCCAATTTAAAATCAAGTCTCCACACAACTGTATCCAGAGGGTAGGGCAAGGTATTCATCATCTCAGTACTTGGAATACCAAAGCAGAAAGATTGTGAGTTTGACGAAGGTTGGGATGCCTGTTAAGACCTTGTCTTCAAATATCCAGGGTTGGAGTATAGCTCACTGGTAGCTCAACCAATTGTACATGTGTGAGGCCCCTGCTCTCAACCACAGAAGACAAACAAAAGTTTCCCTTGAACAAAAAGGGTGTAGTCTCAGACCCATATCATGTGAGTCATCTTTGTGACAGGACACCTAGAGTACCTGAGACACAGACTCCCCTCCTTGAATTGGACCAGTTTTCAATTTGAAAGCATATTCTCTTGCTATTAGGAACAGATGTAGCACCTTAGAAGTTCACAGTTCACAAGTACTTTGGATATTTACAGCATGATGTATAGGAATTGAAATATTCCTTATAATTTTCCTGTAGACAAGCAACACTCCCCATCTCACCACAAACTTTGCAGTTATAATTGTAACTGTAAGAAGTTGAGTGTGACAATTAAAGGAAAAAGACTTCGGTTAAAGGCAGTCATACCACTTTATTGTGGCCTAGTGGTCCAGCTGGTTCCAGATTTGGTTCCCCTGCTATTTCCAAATATTCTCACTGTCTAGATGATGAAGTGAATTCACAGCTCAGAGCAGCAATTCTTAGAGACATCATCTCAAAAGCTGTGTGATTACCTTTGTTCACTCATTTATGTTTCAAAATTAGAAAATCAACCTCATAGAGCTTCAAAGGAGGCTAGGAAATATATCGGCACATAGCAGTTCAGGTGGGCAGCCAGTGTTCAAAGGGATCAATTGCCAAGGAAAGAAGCAACATGGATGTTGTGGCACCGATTATAGTTTATTATTCAAAGAGACTAGAGGTTCTGCCCATTGACACCGACTGGCTCTCTGCAGCATCATGAATTCCTCTTAGGGATCCCTGCCTCTTCTAATTTCACTCTGTAATGTGATTCCCACTGTCTTGTTCTAGTAATGAGGCCTTTACCCCAGGTCCTGTCAATAAAAGCAAACTTACCTCTTGGCCATGGCAATTCGCTTTGTGTGACAAAACTTCATTGAGTCCTGGACAAGAGTACAAACTCCAACATTTGAGATGAATGGTAAGCTTCATTGAGTTGGAGCTATGTCACCAGAACAAGGAAGTTTTGAACAATGCAATAATGGAGGTAAAGCCAAGTCAGAATGTAAAGACAGGTACAGGATTCACTGCCTCAAACCAAGCATTCAACCAGTCTTCAGTATAGAGATAATAACATTTTTAGGATGTATATGATATAACATGTCTTAAAAAGTATAAAAGAACAAAATCAACTAGTAATTTTAAATAATGAAAACACAATGTAATATGACTCAGCATTTAGAGCATGAACACTAATCCCAAATAAGAATGTTATAAATTTCAGGAGTTATTTTTTTTAGATCTTTTTCTCATTCAGGCAACTATAAAGACATCCTAAATACCACTAGCAGCATAAATGTATGGCTTGCAATCTGAGGCTGGGATACCAGCAGATTAAGCTAGTAGAGGATGTTTTCTTCCTGTACTCATAGTGGAAAGAAAAGGAAAGCTCTTAAGTCCTCTACTAGAGACTCGTTCACCACCTCATTATAACTGTACCATTGGGGCCAGAGTTAGCTCAGCAAGAGGACACTTTCCTTGCATGCCTAAAGTCCCTTTAGATCCCAGAACTCTCGGGGGAAGGGGAAAGGGACTCTTGAAAGCTGAGCTGTATGCACATGCCATAGCACAGACATGTTCTCATGTGGGAGTTCACAGATGTCTGTACTCTGTATACACACAAAGTACACATGTACTCAAATATGTGTGTACACATGCACACACACACACACACACATACACACACAAATAAGTAAATAAAATAGGAAGTTTTAAAAGATGTGGTCATGACTCAGCATCATTTACTAACTCTAGGAAATGTTTAGGAGAGACCTTGAAAAACTTCACAGTCTAACACATTTCCTATGTGTTTACTTCAGGTTTCTATAAAACAAAACCACAAAAATTATAATTCACAATGTTCTCTATAATGTGGATATTAATACCTATTATTTACTATTCACATAGCCTCAACATTAGATGGTTGGTTGTGTTCCCAAAATTGTGGAGACACTAAGTGAAAGCCAGCAAAACAAACAAAACCAGAGAACACATGACCACCAAAATAAAAGGCCTTAGAACTAATAACCTCATTCTCATGACTATACTATTGCTACAAATATTATGAAAAACATATTGTGTGACATCTACAATTGCAGTCATGAATTTGTCCACTGTCTTTTGCTTTTTCTCTTTGTAAAAGTAAAATTCCCTCTGTCATGGAACCAGATTAGTCAATTTTCATTTTCTTTGTTTTCTTATCATAAATACCTAAGGAAATATACAGTTCTATGGATGACCAATCTATAGAGTGACATTTGTTAAATTTTACTATATTTATGGAATACTTGAGAGTATATTCAAACCTCATTATATTTTTTCCATCTTTAAAAATGTATTTTCCAAAGAAGAAAAATATTCTCTTATCTATCAAAATTAAATAATGATACATTTAGTTTGCTTAAGTAAGAATCCATTTTATCAATAATTCCCTTCACTAATTGAGTTAGAAAAATACACAGTGAATCAGATTAGGGAAGATAGATAGCCAAATAATTAAATTAGTGAATAAATAATGTAAACAAAGTAGAAGAATCAGGGAATTAGAAAATCAACTTATTACAGATAGGATGACAAAAATCAGTTGAGACAGTAGTGAGTGACACACAGCTGGTAGAGTAGACACCAACGATGTGGAATGGGAGCCATGTGTACATACAGATGACACCTCGAAGAGAGGATCAAAATTAACATCACCAGACAGTTAGCTCACACTCTTTAACCCACTGTTAGCTCAAATACCAGTTCTAGTATCTTCAGATAAATTGCCTGGAATACATGCAACCTAAATCTCATATATATCCCAAGAAACTTGGTCTAACATGGAAAAAAAACTGTCATTTGTTCTTTACAAAAACCCTAGCAAGATTAACTCTGTTGTTGTTGTTAAATTCCTACTCTTACCATCAGACTTGTCAGAGTACAGTCTAACTTTCCCTTTCCCAAACAGATAAGTAAGTTTGCCAAAAATGAGTGTACCTAATGTCTGATGAAAGGCAGAAGTATTTTCCTTACTTGCTGCAACACATTGTTTGAAAAAATTAAAATAGAAAAAGAAAAAAGGGGTATATAATGAGATGGTGGAGTTGGTAATGTTCATGAGGTTTAAACTTGAAGACCTGGATTTGGATCCTTGGAAGCCATGTAAAAGAATGAATCCATAACCACATGGCTGGGGTAATAGAACAAGAGGAGCAAATGGGCTGGTTATCCAGAAAACCTAGCAGAATAAATGAGATCCAGGTTGAGTGAGATACTCTGTCTCCAGAAGGTAGATACCAACTGAAGAAAATACAAAAGCAAACCTCTTGTCTTACATGCAGCTGCAAGCATATTTGCATACACACACACACACACACACACACACACACACACACACACACACACACATTAAAAACCAGCTTGCTGTTAATATGTACAGTAGATTGTACAATATGCAACAATAATCTCTGTGAAACATAACACAAGGCTGTTTAAAGAGCAATCATTATTTAACTTTTGAAAGACTGGTCAACTATAGCCATACATGAGATATTTCTCTGTCATCTAAACACTTGAAAGGAGACATCACGAAATCTAGTTAAAAAATGGAAAACAGATCTTTGCAAAACAATGTGTGTGTATTTACTGACCACACATGCCAGTTTATCAGAATAATGTCAACTATACCTATATAGTCATGGCAGAATTATAAGAAATACACTTGACTTCGAAACTGAGACACTAAAGAAAATTCTGGAAAGATGCCTTGAAGATTCTAAAAGACTAATATGCGAGCCAAGACTAATATACCCAGCAAAACTTTCTGTCATCACTGATTGAGAAAAAAAGGTATGTCATAACAACGTCAAATTTAAATAATATATATCCACAAATCCAGCCCTACAGAAAGTACTAGAAGGAAAATTCCACCCAAGGAAGTCTAACAATATCCATATGAACACAGACAATAGATAATCTCACACCAACAAAATTACAAGAAAAGAAATAAACACATACACACACACACACACACACACACACACACACAGAGAGAGAGAGAGAGAGAGAGAGAGAGAGAGAGAGAGAGAGAGAGAGAGAGACTCACTACCCATATCACCACTATCAACAAAAAATAACAGGAATTAGCAATCATTGGTCATGAATATCTCTCAACATCACTAGATTCAGTTCCTCAATAAAAAGACAGAGGCTTAACAGTATGGAGCAGAAAGCAATATCCATTTTTTTTGCTGCATATAATAAATACATCTCACCATCAAAGATAGACATTAACTCAGAGTAAAGGGTGGTAGAAAGATTTTCCAATCCAATGGACATTAACAACTGACCTGGTATACCTCTCCTAATATATAACAAAATAGACTTCAAACCAAAATTAATCAAAAAAGATTTTAAAAAAGGACATTTCATACTCATCCAAGGGAAAATCATCCACAAATACTATGTCTCAGTTCTGAATATCTAAGTGGCAAAGGCAAATGCACTGACATTTGTATAATAAACACTACTAAAGCTTAAACCACATATTGAAACCCACACATTAATGGTGAGAGACTGTAACACCACACTTTCCCTAAAGGGCAAGTCTGACAGACAGAAACTAAACAGAGAAATAATTGATCTGATGTTTAGAATCAAATGGATCTAATAGGTATCTATGGACATTTTACACAAATGCAAAAGAATATATCCTCTCAGCACCTCATGCAACCCTCTCCAAACTTGATCACATACTGGTCACAAAAAGTCTCTACAGATACAAGAAAACTGAACCATCCCCCATATTCTATCAGACCACCATGTGTTAAAATACAAACAACAGAAATTCTACAATCTCTTTGAAACTGAGCAACTCTCTACCAAATTACCCCCAGGTCAAAGAAGAAATAAAGAAAGAAATTAAAGACTTTGTAGATATTTTGTGGATACAATGGGAGTGGTGCTAAGAAGAAAGTTCATAGCATTGCATGCCTTCATAAAGAAATTAGAGATATTTCATACCAGTGACTTAACAGCACAACTGGAAAGTCTAGAACAAAAGAAGCAAACACACACACAAAAGGAATATGGCAGGAAATAATCAAACTTAGGGCTGAAATTAATAAAATAGAAACAAAAAAGAATAATATAAATAATCAATAAAACAAAGAGTTGGTTCTTTAAGAAAATCAAGAAGAACAGAAATGAAAAGGAGAAAATAACAATGGGTACCTAGGAAATCCAAAGAATCATTAGGCTGTACTTCAAAAACTTGTAATCCACAAAAAGTAGAAAATCCAAAAAAGAAAAAAAATAGAGTCCATTTTCTTTATAGACACCACTTACCAAACTTAAAGCAAGATCAGACAAACAATTTAAATTTACCATATGCCGCAAGGTAATAGAAGCAATTATTAAAAGTCTCCCAACCAATAGAATCCCAGGGAAAGATTAATTCAACTCACAATTCTATCAGACCTTAAAAGTAGAGCTAATACCAACAATCCTCAATTTATTCCATGAAATCAAAACAGAAGGAATATTGCCATTTTTTTTCATGAAGCTCCAGCTACCCTGACACATGCTTTGCAATATCTACAAATAATACAAATACTTTGGGGTAACTCTAACTAGTGAAGAGAAAGTCCTGCATGACAAGGTCTTTGAAGAAAGAATTTGGAGAAGATATAAGATAATGGAAAGATCTCCCATGATCATGGATTTGTAGAATTAACCTAGTTATATGGCCATCTTACAAAAAGCAACCTACAGATTCAGCGCAATTAAGATCCCAACAGAATTCTTACAGACCTTGAAAGAACAAAACTCAACTTCATATTAAACAAAAAAGGATAGTTTAAACAATCCTGTACAATAAAAGAACTTTTGGAGGTATCACCATCCCAGATATCAAGCTCCACTACAGCACTCTTGTAATAAAAACAGCATGGTTTTAGCATAAAAACAGACAGGTGGATCAATGGAATCAAACTGAAGACAGACACAAATCCACACAACTATGGAGAGTTGATTTTAACAAATAAGTCAATGTTATACAAAGGGAAAAATGTATCTTCAACAAATGGTGCTGGTATAATTTGATATCAACTTATAGAAGAATGAAAATAGATCCATATGTATCACCCTGCACAAAACTCAAGTCTAAGTGGAAAAAAAGACCACAGCATAAATCTAGATACACTGAACCTGACTGAATAGAAAATCTGGACTATCCTTAAACACATTGGCATAAGAGACAACTTCCTGAACAGAACACCAATAGTGCAAACACTAAGACCTATAATTAATAAATGAGACTTCAGGAAACTGAAAGTTTTCTGTAAGATAAAGGACACCATCAATGAGACCAAACAACAGAATAGAAAATGGGAAAATATCTTCACGAACCCCACATTTGACAGGGGATTTATTTCCAGAATATATGAAGAACTTGAGAAACTAGTCATAAAAAAAAACCAAATAGGGGCTGGAGAGATGGCTCAGCGGTTAAGAACACTGACCGTTCTTCCAGAGGTCCTGAGTTTAATTTTCAGCAACCACATGATGGCTCACAACCACCTTGAATGAGATCTGGTGCCTTCTGCTGGCATGCAGGCAGAAGACTGTATACATAATAAATAAAATCTTTTTTAAAAACCCCACATAATCCAATTTTTAAATTGGTACAGGTCTAAACAGAAAACTCTTCACAGAAGAATCCCAAATGGCTAAGAAACACTTAAAGAGATGTTTAACATCACTAGCATCAGGAAAATGTAAATCAAAATGACTCTGAGATGGAAACCTTATACTTGTCAGAATGGCTAAGATAAAAAACACAAACAGGTCATGCTGGAGAGGATATGGACCAAGGAGAACACTCCTTCATGGCTAGTGGGAGTTCTAATTTATACAGCCACTTTGGAGATGAATATGGCAGTTTCTCAAAAAACTGGGAATTGATCTACAAACAATACCCAATGATACCTGTCTTGAGCATATACACAAAGGATGCTCAATCATACCAAAATTACCCTTGCTCAACTATGTTCATAGCAACATTATTCATAATAAGCAGAACCTGGAAACAACCTAGATTTCTCTCAACTGAAAAAAATGGGTAAAGCAAACATGGTACATTTACACAATGGACTATTGCTCAGCTACAAAAAAAAAAACAATGACATCATGAAATTTATAGGTAAATGGATGGAACTAGAAAAAAAAATCATCCTGACCCAGAAAGACAAACATGGCATATACTCACTTATAAGTGGATATTAGCTGTAAAGAAAAGTAATCCACAGTCCAGCAAGGATAAATAGCAAGGAAGAATTAATAGGGGATATCTGAATCTCTCTGGGATGGGGAAATAGAAGATATTCCATGAGTGGACAGTGGACAAGTGGACATTACAAGAAAGCCCACAGAATCAACTAAGCAGGGCTCATAAGAGCTCATAGAGACTGAACACACAACCCAGGATCCTGTATAGGACTGACCTAGGCTCTCTGCGTATATGTGACAGTTGTGTAGTTTGGGCTAATGTGAGAGTCCTAACAGTGGAAGCAGGGGCTGTCTGTCTCCTTTACTAGCTTCTGTAACCCTATTCCTCACACTGGGTTTCCTTATCCTGCCTTAAAAGAAAGGGAGGTGCTTATTCTTACTGCAACTTGAAATGCCATGTTTTATTGATATCCATAGGAGTACTGCCTTTTTCTGAATAGAATAGGAAGAGGAATGGATGAGGGGGAGGGGAACTGGAAGGAGATAACTGAGGGGAAACTGCAGTCGGGATGTAAAATAGATGATTGATAGATTGATAGATGATAGATAGATGATATATTATAGCTAGATTGATAGATAGATACATTATAGATAGATGCTAGATAGATAAACAGATAGATGATATAGAGATGATAGATGATTGATAGATAGATACATGATAGAAGCTAGATAGATAAACGATAGATTATAGATAGATGATAGATGATTGATAGATGACAGATGATAGATATATAGATGATAGATTGAAACAAACAGAAAGAAAATATGTACTCCCACATTGACAGTGTGCTCTACACGTGGCCCCCACCCCTGCATTTTGTCTCTCTAACTTCCTTTTCTTCCAGGAATAAATGCCCTTCACACATCCTATTCCCCAAAGATGAGCTTTGAGATTGATAGTCCTGCATCTTCCAACGATGGACTTTGTATTCACAGACTGCAATCTCCAGAATATTGGGTATCAAGTGGCAAGGCAGGACTTCAACATTTAGACTGCATCAATAGCTGAACAACTGGTTATTGTTGTAAGTAGATCCATCCCATCAAAAATTGTTCTATGATGATATTGATGCTTATAGTCCCCAAGAGATCTAGATTAGCTTCTACCGACAACAGCATTCCATATCACTGTAGGAGAGACCTTTGACCTGAACTCATCTCCCAGAAACTCCCCACCTTTCCCTCCCCTTTCTCTTCCATTGTAGAAACAATGATAATTTCAACCCTAACGTGGTCTTGGCTCTGCAGCATTTCAAACTAGAGTTCCAGGCAGCCTCTGCTCTGTATGTGCAACGAGAAGTACCTCATAGGCTACTGAGCACTGCTCCTTTGTGGGAGCATCACCTTACTATATAATTGGAGTGAAATTTTAGCAATGAACTGTTACTAGAATTTTAGGATTGAGATTTTTATTGTGTTTTGACTTGTTCTGACAAGTTGTTTCCTGTCTGTCCTTTGCTTATATCTTATGATGCCAATGACATACCACATGCTGGGCGCATACACCAGTGTGAAGCTGCTGGCGGTTATATGTACACACCCTGGATCATCCCTAACAGAGGGAGACTGCTCACCCCACTTAGCCAATAAAGATCTCTAAATATAGTCTCCTCCCTCTTATCTCAGCACACTTCCATGACTGCAAACAAAAGTAGTTGTCTGATAACAAAATAGTAACATTCTACATTATTGCAGAAACTACCTGCTTGTATATTAGTAGGAGAGGGATGGCTGCATCCTTATCTGTTTAATTAATGATGTAGCTTTTAAATTTGGGTTTCATAAGCAATCAGTTGTCACTTGGTAACAGATTTGCCTTGGGCTCCCTGAAGAAGCCTGGTGTTCCAAGCAAAGCATCCTGTTGTCTTATAAATAGGGCAGTGAAGCTTGCTCAGACATGCCTCAGGCATTCAGCAACTCCTCTCCTCCATACTATCTGATTCTGGCCTGGAACTTTACCTCACTAGAGACACAGTCACATGCAGGGAGAGGAGAAATAGCCCTGGTTTGTATTTTAACCCAATAGCATGCCAAAAGACAGGAATGCAAAGAGGCACTTGTTCTTCTTTCCTAAAACAAGAAAACAAATTACTTTAGAGAAGTTTAGTGACAGATTAGTTTGCTAAAAATAAAGTCACGTGATTCTTGGACAATTTGGCTTCAGGGGGAATGAAAAATGTGATATTATAGGAGGACAATAGCAAGCTCAAACAAACAAACAAAATGTACAAACCAAGATCTGAAAAAAATTCAAAATATAAAAATATAGATGTCACTAATGGAAATTGATGCTGTAAGCTAGATCAGTAAGTGTCAGAGAGGAGTCTGTCTTTGCTAAAACGTCACATCACCTTTTCTGTTATAACGCAAACTCCTAAGAAGAAAGATTTATTATCCCTGACCCTGATTTTACATCTACAACAGAGAATGCACTGGGCCTGTGTCTTACTAATCATTGTTACTTGAAGAAAAGTTCAGACTTTCCAAAGATCTGTGGCTCTCACAGAGAGCACAACATGGGCATCCTGGAGTTTATCTTGGAGGATATGGCTTTGCTCCTGGGGGTTTTTATGTTTTTATTGTACAGCATATTGTTAGGAAATGTTATCTTGAGTGGATGGATGGATGGATGGATTGCTGGCTGGCTGGATGGATGGATGGATAAGGATGGATGGATAGGTGGGTGCATGGGTTGGTTAGTGGGTGGATGGGTGAATGAAGAGATGAAGAAATGAGCAAGCAAATGAAGATAAAAGGGGGTTAATAAAAGCTCTCACCTGATGAGACTGAGACTAACATAGACCCCGCCATCTAGTGGTGAGAGAAGAACTGCAAATGAAACCAAGTGGCTCTGAGTCTGTGCTGAGGAAGGTGACAGTCTCTTCAGATGGGCATGTGATGGGATAAAAGTGGCTGACCCATGCATTCTAAGAAGTTGTCTATTCATTTTCCAATAGACACCCATGATAATTACTTTTTAGGCTTTTTTAATTTAGCAGCTGCTTATTGAATGTCTATTATATTCCAAACACTCTGAAATTTATTTAGAATCACTAAAATATACAAAATTATGCATTATACTGAAAAAAATAAAAAGCTAGTATATTTCAGACTCCATATAGTCAGTGAAATATACCTATTCTATGCAAAATAAATCAAGGAATTTTGAATTCCTCAAAATGGTGCCAAAAATGTATTTAGTATCTGCTTTGATATTTAGAATTTATCCACAGAAAAAAGCAAACACTGGATCAAAATGTCAAATTTTCTTTGCTAGACAAAAGGGAAAAACATTTATAGAAGATAAAATTATACACAAGGTAAACATACTTTTGTTATTGTTACTGCTATTGTGCTTACTTCGTGCAATAATTACTAAAGGTTTGAAAATGTTTTACACTAACACTCTTTTGATGTAACTAATTATGATTTGGTTAGTGTTTGGCAAGAATAATGAACTTACTAAAAATGGAAAAATGTGAATTTCATAGTTGTGCCTTTATTTAAACCTACCTTTGAGCGTTTAAAGTATTGCTAGAAGTTTTGCAAGTTCTTCCGAAAAAACTAAAAGGGACTTTATTAAATTAGATATATTTCAAAGTCTAATGATTCCACATTTGCAACAATGTGATTTATATTAATGTAACTGAGTATAAAAAGGTAATTCATTCCCTGTCTTAAAGCAAGAATAACCTACTCAAATATTTGTGTATTTAAAATATGCAACTGTTTCTTGATAAAACAGTTGAATTGAAAGAGGTAAAAAAATTAAAGCATAAAATGAATATTTTTCTGACTTTCAAAATAATGCATTGTATTATATAAACTATTGTAACCTCCATGAAGCCCCAAATAAAATACAAAATGAATTGCTCATCTTTCCAAACATATGAGCCTTCTCTTAAAATAGCCATTTGGCTGCATCTCTCATATAGGAAACATCAACTCAGTAACAACTCCAGGAGACCATAGTAAAAACGATGGCAAAGCAATGGTTTTGAAAATATAATGTCACAGTTTGAGCCAAGTGGAACAGAGCCTAATGTAGTATAAATAAAACTATTTTATGTGAATTTCTGTTGAAATTCAGAACTCTTAAGTTTTAAGCACATCCCATAAAAAATAAATCATCAGCCTCTAAACTTCACTTTTGCTTTGCTACTACATGTCCCCTAAAAACACCTGGCTTTCTTATTACTCTGAGTCATAAGTGCACTCATTTAAATGTCACCCTTCATAAGTAAGGAATATGGATCCAACAAGCACAAATCCTGATGCTTTCATTAAGCCCTTAGTGTAGCATGTTTGTCCCATAAACGAATGGTCATAACAGCTTCCACTCTGAGCCATGGTAGCTGAGACTGCAGAATTGTGAACAGGCTACCTGTGTGCTGACCTGTGAAGACTCTGTGATCTTACCATTACTATTCTGTGTTCATCAATGAAAGTTCCTATCTCCTGAAAAAGACCACATGAGAAATCATTGTGTCACTGGACAGTTCTCCCAGAATCAGTTAAGTCCTGAGGGTTTGGATGTATGTGTATTTGGCTCATGACTGTCTCCTGAGGCAGTCAAGTACTCCCTATGACTGCTCTGTTGATCTTAAGGGATCAAAGCATGTTCATGATCTCAGAGAAAAACTAGGATAAGTCACTGTGGTAACATGGGTACAACCTTACTCTACAGGTGCATTTTAGTGTTCCTTTGTGTCATTATTGCTTTAAATCAGAGGCTAAGGAACAGCTCAGTGTCTCAGAGTGTGAACTGCTCTGGCAGTACAGTTCCCATGACCCTATGACTTATGCCAGACCACTCTCAGCTTCCTGTAACTTTATATCCAGGAGATTCAAGCTCATCATCTGGCATCCTTAGGTGTGCATACTCAAATGCACACATCTCCACATCATTCTTTTCTGACCAATGTCTCTATAGAACTCATCCAGTTTAATTGTGATTTTCTTTTACTTTATAGTTAAGGAGTATGAAGTTCAGAGAAGTTAGAGAATTTGAATTAAATAGATCCAATGTGAATGATCCAAAGGAATAATCCAAACCCAATCATGACTTACTCTGAGATATAGTCTTTCCCAACTCTATCATTCTTTTCTTAAAGATATTTTTAAATTGCATGTATGTGACCATTTGCTTGTATGTATGTGTGCACCTTGCATTGAAGTGCCCGTGGGGACCAAGAAAAGGATCCCATAGAATTGCAATTCAGACGCCCTCCTTTGTACAGTGACATGCTCTTGATCACATAACCATATCTCCCGCCCCAACTCTGCCATTCTTTAGTAATGTGTCTTACAACACATGAAAATCAAAAACTTCCAAAACAGTGCTCCAACGGGTGTAGTAAATTAAAATATTTCTTTCTTTCTTTTTATTTTTTTTTCATTTTTATAAAAAGATATCTATGTCAATGAATTTAGTTAAGCACTGCATTTTGAGTTTTACAATGAGTTTTAATTATTTTTACATTTTTCCTGCCAAGTACTAACATGGACAAACATAGCAAATATCAGTCTTGGGAAAAAGCAGGCACAGTGTGTGAAGAAGTACAATAATATCAGTAGACATATGTTATTTTGATGCATTGTACAGAAATTAAAAACTTAAAACCTGAGATCTTGAAGATGCCCATAGCTTTAGGACTTGTTCAGCACTCATGCATTAATTCATAAGAAATAATAACATGAGATCATCGTCTTGGCCTCTAAATACTACACAAGCATGTCATGGCATCAAGAGCAAAATGCTCATGTATTTTTTAACTGAACTAGAACCCAGTCCATTTGTCACTCAAGTATCAAAAGGACATGGGTGTAACCACACAGATATCAGTGCATTCTCTTAGGTAAATGGCGTCATATGACTCCAACACTGGGTTGTTAACTTCTGAATCCTAAAGTAAAGTCTGTGCTTGTCATGTTAACCATGCATAATTAATCTAAAACAACATTTGTGAACATGGAGAATGGCCACATCTACAGAACTACTGAGCTGTAAGATTTATTTGAATGAAAGAAAACAAACATTTCAGATGGGTGTTTTATTGCACCAAAGCCTTTGATTTATTACCAGCCCTGAGCTTCTCTACCATGGATGCTATTTGCGTATGAATGGCAGTAGTCTTGTGTGTGCTGGGGATGGTGGACCATTCTTCTTGTCTTCCAGGGTGTGAAAACTGTACTTGGGAATAACGATTCAGTCTCTTCAAGAGAAGAGGTGTCAAAGGAGGGGAACAGGAGGCATCAAGCAGAGGTGGTAGTACTGGGAGAGATGACTGGATTTGGGAAGCATTTGGGAGGACAATGTGGAAACCTACTATGTTGGGAAATCTTTGGAATCTTTGGGAGTGACCCTAGTGAGCACTCCTAGAAATTGGGACATGGAGCCTGAACTGGCCGCCTTCTGTGACAAGGTGAGGCTTCCAAAAGTTGAACTGGAACACTAACCCAGACATAACATTTGACTTACAATCTGTCCAGCCTCCAAGATGTCCTGGAGAGATGCTGGCACATTTATGAGAGTGGCCAACCAATGACTTGTCCAATTTAAGGCTCACTCCTGAAGAGGGAGCCCATGCCTGGCAATGCCTGGATAGCTAGGACCCAGAGTCTGTGTAGCCCAGAAACTCAGGATAGAACCAAACATGACAGGGAAAGAAGTCAATGAAATGATTACTAATGATACTCTTATACTGGATTTGTGCCAAGCCCAACTGATATCAGAAAGGCATCACCCACCAGCTGATGGGAGCAGATACAGAGACCCACAGCCAAATAGTAGGCAGAGCCATGGGCATCCCATAGCAGGAGCAAGTTGCTGGAGTCAGAGGGGTCAAGGATACCACGAGAACAAAGCTCATAGAATCAAATAAGACAGGCTTATAGAGGATTAGAGTCTGAGCCAAAAACACAGGCCCTGGATGGGTCTGATCTAGGTCTTCTGCATATATGTTGGGACTCCCAAGAGTCAGAGTGTGGGGTGCCTCTGACTCTTTTGCCTTCCTTGGCAACTCTTTGCTTCCTGCCTTGTCCGGCATTGACATAAGTGCAGTTTTATTTTAATTGGTTATGTCATGTTCATTTGCTGTCCCCCAGAGGCCTGTTCTGTTTTTGAATGGAAATGGAGAAGGAATGGACTGGTGGAGGTTGGGAGGTGGCAGGGAGGGTTGGCAGGAATGCAGAGAGGGGAAAGTGCAGTTGGGATATAATGTATGAAAGAAGAATAAAGGAAAAAAAAGGAATACAGAAAACTGACTAAGTAAGCCCCTGATATCTGCAGAGTAACAACCACTCATTCCAGGCTAAGAGTAAATGTATGCTTTCTTTGTTTTGAAAGTTTGGAAGCCATTCTTTGCAGGTTTTAGAGTCTATGAGAAATAGACACTGAAGCTACTACCTGCATCTACTTATAGAAGCATCAGCAGAGAATTGATATCCATAATGGACAGCACACAGTGTGTCCATCCCTCCATGCTGAAGCATCTTTATTAAAACAGTTTACTTGACTCATGAAGATTTCTGGACAATTTGGATGCTATGAAGCCAATTATCAAAAAGACTTTGCTTCCTGGGATCATTGGTGAAATGGAAGACCTTCTTCTTAATCCAAGTTTCTTCTATTATTTTTTGTGCACTCAGTCTTCATTTAACAAGCTTCTGGGAATTTATTTTGTTTTAATCATGAAGTATCTATACTGTGTTTTAGTCCCCGTCTTTTGAGAGCTCTAAGACATGTTAAAAATATTCTGATCTAAAATTATCTTGGAGAATGGTGACAGCTTCTAGAAGCACATCCACAGGGTATAGCAGAACAGAAGACCGGGTAGTTCAGCCTCCTTTGCAATGTAACAGGGTTTTCATCAATCTTTTAATGTTTAAAGAGCATGAGCAAGGGTTTGACAGATGGCCAAGAGGAACAGCAAATACTTCAGACAGATGGATCCACGTAAAAAACGGGACAGAATTTTAGAAGATATGGCAAAGAGACATTCTACCAAGATATGTCTGGAGTTAAGGTGGATGGTGGGAACTCACAGGGGAGAGAAGATATGGGTTAATAGGACAGCCTGGAGTTGCAGCTCTGTGATGACTTGTCTTGCATGTGGTGTTTCTTTCTTTGGGGCTATGAATAAGATTGTGACTCATAAACCATTCTTCTGTGACTACTTGGCCCAATTGTATAGTTCCTTGTGTGAGCTACTTCAAGTCAAAGAGTCCAGAATGACATTTTCATCTGTGATGTGGTAAGGGACACTTGGAACATTAGGTGCATTTAGTACCTATGTGTGTAAAACCATATTTATTAAGTCGTATCTAGATTTTAAAGATAGAAATAATGCAGACTGGAAACTTAAAGATGAACTAATGTACTCATCAAGGAGAAATGAAGCTGAGAGAGACGTGAGTACAAGAGCTAAGGTGACAGAATAGAGGGGCAGAATCCTCTGTGATGGTCTGGATGAAAATGGCCAACATAGACCCGTAGACTCCTAGGGAGTGTCGTTTTTTGCAGGTGTGCTTTGTTGGGGTAGGTGTGGCTTTTTCAGAGGAAATGTGTCACAGCAGGTGGGCCTTGAGGTTTCAGAAGCTCAAGCCAGGCCCAATGGCTCACTCTCTCTTCCTGCTGCCTGCTGAACCAGTTGCAGAAGTCTCAGCTCCTTGTCCAGCACCATGTTTGCTTGCACCAGGCTTCCTGGTATGATGATAATAGATTAAACACAAGAAACTATCAGCCAGACCCAACTAAATGTTTTCCTTATTCCCATGATCCTGGTGTTCCTTCCCAACAATAAAAACCCTAACTAAATCATCATCTGTAAGGTGTTTTATGGTAAATCAGGACTTTTTTTTAAAAAAAGAGACAAACATTGTCCCCTGGAGAAGGGGAACGGGTCACAATCCCCTCAGCAAATTGAGAGCATGGGAAGAGGGGGGAGGGAGCTACGAGAATGAGACAGGAAGAAGAGGAAGGATGCAGAGGTCATGAGGGAGCAGAAAGGTTGAGTCAGGTGAAAATAGAAGAAAGGGTATGTGATAGGTAGGGTCTTAGTTGGGGGGTGGTAGGAGAGGAAGGGAGGGAGAAGGGAACTGGGATTGTCATGTAAATCAATCTTGTTTCTAATTCAAATAAAAAAAATGATAAGAAAAACCCTAAAAGTATCGATGAAATGTCAAAGTACAAACTCTCCATTGTACCAAGTAAAACATGGAAAGTATGAATTATAAAGACCAAGGAGGTGGTCACCTTCCATTTAAGAGAATTTTAATGTGAAAATGATTCCTATGTATTAATTTCTGCATCTAGGGCAGAGGGAGTCCTCTACAAAACCTTCATATGTGAGATATGCTTGTAACTGAAGCAGGGATTTCACAGGACCACATGAAGAAAGCTACACACTAAAGGGATGAACACAGTGTCAACAGCAATGACTGCTCCACAGTGTCCAAGCTGCTGGAGTATTACATCATTTTGAGAATAGCTGAATATTTGTTGGAACTCCGATGTCACCTAATGTCGCCCTCGACCTTGGTGAAATTTGAGTTTAACTGAGGAGTTAGGGAAAGTCCCTGTGTTTTGTGCATTGGTTGAGATGCTACAGAATATAACTGTTTATTTCTCTCATTGTGTCTCCCAAGCATTATTCTTGTATGTTCACAATAACATTCGAAGGAACAAGGTCTGAGCTCTCTCACCATTACTGCCTTTTAGATGAGCAAAGGGAGTTGGTGCTGTACAAGGCCCTGGGAACTTTTAATCTTGAAGCATGGCAGTGTCATCTGCAAGTGTATTATCAAGAATTTCTAGGTATTGTGGGATGCTCATAGCACATGGGCCACACAGGTGTCATGAGAACACAGAGCCAATAGGCCACACAGGTATTACACAGCACACACCTGCCATGTGGGTATCACAGGTTGAATAGAGCCCATGATCCACAAAGCTGTCATGGGATGCATTCAGACAACAGGCTACATCCGTATCATGGGATGAAGACAGACTGCAGGTCATACATTTTCACACCTGCCCCAGAATTAGTACATAAAATATTTCATTAAAAATATGATCATTAACATGTCTTCCTTGTCCCTGTACCACTATATATAATGAAAAAAATAGGAACATTTCTACTAATTATATTTAAACACGCTAAGAACTTAGGATAGTACATTTTAGACACCCTGCCATCCGTCTATAAATATGTCACCATTTTCTTCTCAGTGCATGAAAATTAAGCTGTGTTCATGAAATAATCACCATGAAATAGAACACCTGTTGCATTGATTTTAGTGTACAGGGGAGATGGTAAGTACACCATTTAATTCAATTGACCGATTTTTTGACACTAGAATTGATAGATTATTTTTTTCCTCTAGAGATTAGAAACATGCTGACAAAATAAACGTTCTTTGTGGAAAAAATAAGACAAAGAGTTCTTTTATCAGTTAATTTTGTGGTCATTCTCTTATATCTAATGACCTTTTGAGTGCATAATCATAACATGAATAGTAGTGAATTGGCTATTAATCTAAGAACATGTTTTCGGTGCTTGGTACTTTCTCTTTTCCCAGCTCTGGCTTCCACTGAGCCAGATCCTATATAACAGAACTAACTGAAATTTAAACAAAGGTGAGCATCTGATTTTCAAACAACCTACCAGAAGTGGCTGAGTCTTGTAAGCAAGGATGAGGAACAGGGAGATGGACGCATATTGAAGGGTTTAGAAATACTTGCTGATAGCCTGTAATCAAGGCAGCAGGCACCCGGCCCTTTAGGTAGGTGCTGCTTGCTCTAAGTGGGAGGAGCCTCATGCCCACCCTGCCTCCAACTCCCCTACTGTAAGGCTAAAATGAGATCATGTGAACTAAGTTACAATGTACTTGTTTCATCCACAAAATTGCTGCCTGACTAAGTATGACCACTTATGTTCCTAGGTAATTATGAATTAATATTTACTTCTTTCTCAAATATGGGGCTTATGAGCCAGACTGTGACGGTGTATGCCTGCCTTTAACCCCAGCACTTGGGAGTCAGAGGAAGGCAGATCTCTGTGAGTTCAAGGCCAGCCTGGTCTACAAAGCTATACAAAGAAACTTTGACTCAACAAAACAAATATATATATACATACATATATATATATATATATATATATATATATGTATATATATATTTGTGCTTATGTCAGTCATTCCTACATGGTACCATGCTGTGTGCAACTTATGGCTTAAACATTATTCAAGAGGAAAATGACCAATCTTTTTTATCATCCCAGTCTTACATTAACCTCTAAAGTCAAGTTCTTATGTAAGAAAAGGGCATCTTTTTCCACAAGCAGAGAAATTGCAGTTTAACATTTAGTTAAATTTTGAAAATTCAGATTACAGAATGGAGATATTGTCTGGCTTCATTTCCTTGGTGTTTTGAACAGGGCAACAAAACTACATATGCCAAGGTAGGATGCAGAGCACTTTGGGTGCAGGTACAGGAACATTATGGGTGGATCATCTGGTGGTTCTACTTTTCATTTTCTGATGTTCTCCATGAAGACTTCCATAATGCCTGACCAAGTTTCCACTCCTACCAGATGGGAATCAGGACTTATTTCCATATAGCTTCACCAAAACTGATATTTTAAACACTTGTGAACTTTAGCATATATTTATTAAATATTTATCAAGAACTAACATCTTTTACTGTCTGCTGCATTGTTGGCAACTTCTGACTTATTTTATGATGGGTTAATTGTATTCACCATGGAACCATATGCAAACAGAAATCAGGGGTGTGAAAGCTTTTGTAGCAACATGAAGTCTGTGAGCTCTGGCTTGAGGCATCTGCTGTTGTTGATTCTGTTACTGGTTAGGGTTCTGTTTGATTAACAGCTCTGCTTTGGGGAGCTGTGCAGACACTGAACAATGTTTTCCAATTTGTGTTTAGTTACTGAAGTAGTCACACCTGTTCTCATTCTTAATTCTTGGTGCATCTACTTGTTTTTCATGGAAACATACCTAGCAGTCCAACCAGTAGATCACAGATTGGGGCCATGAATGATTTTCCTAGGAGTTAAAAAATGGTTTCTCAATTACAACATTTTGTATTCTTAGTTTTCTTTTAAAATAGTAACTTTGACAGGTTAGCACTGAAGATTAATATTTGCAGAAGTTACACAAATCCAAGAAAAATGCCAATTTATATTTTGATAATGTAATTGCTTAAAAATATCCCAATAAGAAAAATACCCATTCCATAATTTATACATGTTAACAATTTTATGCAAAAATCAATGTTTTCTGCTGAGATTTCAAGAGATAATTAAATAGCAGCCCTCTCCTCTCCTTAACTGGAACTACTTAATTAATAACAAGCTAGAACAAGGAAATTTCTACCATTCTTCTTTTTCTTAAGAAGATCAAAGCAGATTTGTCATCATGGTCCTACCTTACATCATCAGTTTACGGAGAGTCAACAATAGCCAAAGACATAGCTTGGTTATTTCAGTGTTTCAGTAGAACCCTTTAGGCAATAACCTGATTGTATGCAATTCCTCTCTATTACTAGAAGCTTCATTTAGTGATTGGAGGTGTCCAGTTGGGCTCCGTCTCCCCCATTATCGGGCAACTTGGTTTAGATTGTCTTTGTGTATATATTACAGGAAGCTCCCCCTGTATTGGGTTCATATAACCCTTAATATCAGTTGTCCCTGCCTACATTTCATTTTAGCCTTCCTCTTCCCCCATGAAAATCTCTTGAACACCACATATAAGTAATATAATTCCTTCTGGGATGGGTTGGGTTGCAATGCAACTATTTTCTTCTTTACTCTCATATTCGAGTCTTTGGCATTGAACATTTTAAAATATGATCTCAAAATGTATTCACTGGCTTGTGTTGTAAAATTTTGTGACCTCTTTCTCACTCTTTTTTGATAGGGTTGCAATTTGTAGCTTTTTTATTTGACTCCATGGTGATGCCTGCAAGAGTTCTACAGCTTTTGGGTATGTACACTATTCTCATGTTTGCTGTTCTTACGAACATCGCATTCACACTGACTGAGAATTTACTAAGATTATCAGTTTTAAATTAAAATTAAACAGAAGAGACAGGAAGACACATATTATCGTCATTACAGGAAAATTCCACTGAGAGAATATTACAATTATTAACATTTATGGGCCAAATACAAGCTATCAGTTCACAAAATAATATTAGTTCTAAAATCACAGACTGGTCCCACATAATGACAGTGAGTCACTTCAATAGTCTGCTCTTACCAGTAGACAAAAACTGGAGAAACAAGGGTGCTAAATAACATCAGAAACCAAATCAACATAGCAGATGCCCTCTGAACATTCCACCCATACACAAAAGAATACACATTTTTCTCAGAAGCCCATGGAGCTTTCTGCAAAATCAACCACAATTTAGCACAAAAAGCAAATCTCAACAAATTTTGAAAAATTAATTTTTAGGCTAATCCATTTCAAAGTTATTTTTAGCATATCCACATTTTTAGTGACTTTCACACATTTCTGAAGAGGTGTTCCCCTGCTGTCAGCTTCCTTTAGAGTGAAGATCTCTCATAACAGTGAGCTTTCTCAGTTACGGTTTAATATAAATATTTTCTCATTCTTACACTCGGAGACATTCCCACTGTCTTACAATTTCTGTTTCTGCTGAGAAATTCATGGTACTGGAATTTTTCCCAGTTTGGTACATAATTTTATGGCTATTTCCCATATTTTATTTTTAATTTCTCAGTATGGCAATGATGCAATTTAATTTTTATATATTAATTTTGTGGTTCTTTAATGCTATTAATTTATGTTTTTTCTAAATCTAGGCAATTTGACAGTCATTTTCTTCTTTTTACACCTCCAGAGTTTTGGGGACATCACTTGCCTGCATTTTACAACTTCTGATATCACAAATGCACAAAAGTCTGCTTATTTTTTCCCTCTTTAAAATGAGAACATTTTTAGTTCTTTATATTCAAATTTGCTGAATTTCTTCATTTCTATATCATAACAGTCATGTATATTTTTGCTAATCTCATCCAGATATTTTATTGAATATTTATTATCTATTATAGTCCGGTTGTCAATTTTCTCCTTTATTTGTCTATCTCATGATGTTAAGTTGGCATTTATTAAGAGAAACATTGCTGTATATGTGTCAGTGCAGATGGCAAGAGAGTAAGAAACAGACCATGTGAGAAAGAGACAGAGTGTTCCCCGGGGAGAGTGCAGGTTTTTTAAGGAGAAAGAGTCGTTATTTGATTCTTTTTAGGGCTCTTATATACTTCTAAAGTTTTGTGTAGGAGAGAACTGGATACTTCAGCTTGTGCTCTTATTTCTACATGAATGCCATGACATGTTTGCACCTCCCCATCAAGCAGATTAATAAATATAATTTTAAACTATTTAAGAAGGTAGAGAGTCATTAAAGGACTGTCAGTGGAGGAGCAACTATTTCTTATTAATTTAAAAAAGTCTCATTTCCATTAATATATAAAGAAACCAAACTTTAGAAAGTCAAAACTAGACATACAGGCCAGGATAAATGCTGTGGAAATAATTTAAGAATAATCTCTGGGACTTGACCAACAGAATTTGATTCATCAGACTGACTCTTACATATTTTAAAGTTAAAGTGAAAGGTATTTTTGTAAATTGTGAAAGAAAAAGAAGAGTAAAAGATAGCTTTGATATTTGATTTGATTGTCTGGAAGAAATGCATTGTCACTGAGCAAAAGAGGAAAGCTACAGTATGGTGTGTTTGAGAGTTGAAGTGAAAAGGAATTTAGATTTTACTCTTTTTTTAACTTTGAAGAATATGATGAGCAAGCTGGTGGGAATGTGTAAGGGCAGTCATATGTGGACAGTGCAGAGTCAATGAAAACTCCTTGAGTACAAGTGAAGACAGTAGTAATACCACTGGGAATTTAAAGCACATTGCTAAATGAGATTATGTGGGGGTAAATAAAAACATGGGAAAAAGTAGAGAGGACAACACACCATTAAGAGTCACAGGAAGATGAAACAAAATAATCTAAAGAAAACCCTCCAGCAATTTATGAGCAAATACTAGAAAGTGGTGACTTCTGAGAAGTCATGTAAAATAACTGCCAAGGAAGAGACAGTAAACATTGGACAATCAGGAATGTGGGGGTGGAGAATAGACTGCTGGTATCAGAAGGACTGACCACAGATATGTGACCAATGTTGGTTCCAAAAGGGAAACCAATAGGGACACAACTGTAAGACAGACTACACAGTATTTCAAGAAACATTGCCATAAATATTGACATGGGGATTGGTCAACGCAGGGTGAAATATGGGAAAACCGTGGAGTGTGGGACCGAGTATATTGAGTGAATGGGCTGATCAGAGGAGTCTGAGGGTGGATTAAATATTTACATGCACAGAAGACGTTAAACATGCAAAGGTGAAGCCTGCTAGTAAGAGCATGTGGGCATTTGATGGAAACATGGATTATTCATCTATAACCCTAGAGAGGAGGTAGAATAAATGGGGTCCATATGGGTTTCCTCTGCTAAATGAAATGGTGCTAATAAATTATAAGACCCATTTGCTTATATATTATACTTGTTCTTCGTGAAATAAGAAGCAAGGCCTTCAGGTGACAATGTCTATAGGAGACAAGGTCTTTTAAATTTATGTGCAGGACTTAAGAAATAAATCCATCACCTATTAGAAAAAAAAAGAAACTGGATTATGGCGACAGCAGTCAGGATGTGGTAATAAATGAGTGGTATTAAAACCTACTGCACTGGGAACACCAGAAGGAGTGAGCTTGGACACCTTGGGATTTGAGGAACACCTTCATATGTGAAGCCTCTATTTGAGTAGTTATAAATTAGGAATATAAAATTAAAAATAGCTATAGAAAAATGAGTGATGAAAGAATGAAGAATACCAAAAGAATTAAAATGAAGTTAAAAGTGATTGGAAATTTTGCTTTAGATAGAAAAGGCACAGTAGTCAATAGGTGAAATAAAACATGAATGCCTCATTGATTATAACATAAAAATTTAGTACGGGAGCCATATGGTCAAAGACCAATGCCATCAAACTTGCTAATGAGTTTATTTCTCAAATTAGAATTATTTACATAGCTAAGACATCCACAAGATTGCAGAAGGTTAATTTTAAGATATGTAAATACTCAAAAATATGTCTGATATGTTCCTGGGACTCTATTAAATTGCTTGGTCTACCAAAATAAAATAATCATAGGAGAGAGTAACATTGGACAGAAAATAGGACAGCCACTGGGAGCATATTGTACCTTGCAGATGATAACAAGTTGAAAATCACTAAGGGGTTGTCTTAGGGTTTATACTGCTGTGAAGAGAGACCATGACTACGGCATGGTATAGGAAAAGATATACTTGATGACTCACAGTTCAGAGGTTCAGTGTATTATCGTCGTATTGGGACATGGTAGCATGCAGGCAGACAAGGTGCTGGAGACAGAGCTGAGATTCTACATCTTTGATGAAGGCAACAAGAAGTGAACTGAGATGTTGGGCATGGCTTGAACATATAAAAGACCTCAAAACTCACATCCACAGTGACACACTTCCTCCAACAAGGCCACACCTTCCATTAGTGCAACTTCCTTTGGGGAATATTTTCTTTCAAACCACCACAGGGGTCAATCTGGGCAGTCTGGGCAGTCCTCTGAAAGTTAGGTACTGACAGCAGTCCTTAAAATGAAAATACAGAAGTAACTGTTCTCTGTGATGACAAAGACACCTCATGTATTTTCCAATCAAGTTGCTCCCAACATCTCTTTGCTCCCCCACTTCCACATCCTAACACAGAACCTACTGTCTTGTCTACAGCAGCCTTCAAATCCTCAAGTTAGACCAGGTGACTTCTCTACTCAAATCCCAATTCCTAAAATAAAAGTAAAAATTCTGAGAAGTTGCCTGCAAACCTCTATCACATAGGCTCCGTTTCCGAACACCTTCTCCAAACCTTTGCCTATAGATTTCTCTGGTTTCTCCTAAGCATTCCTCTAGCAAGGAAGAATCACTTCATATTGAGTTATGTGTACCATTTCCAAATCCCCATCTCCTTTTCATCTTTCCCTTAACACTGTGTTCTATAATGATATCAACATCAGACCCAGCACGCTGTAGTCTAAGTTTGTCCCTGGAGCCCCTACTCTTCCTAACAAACTGTACTTATCTATTGTGATGTTCTCCTTCCTGCTCTGATCCAGCTTTTGAGCACTAAAGATATCCAGAGAGTGTTTAATAGAGATTTATATTTTAGAAAAGTTCCAGAATACACAACCCACACAGGAAATTAGACAAATGAAAAAAAGTTCCAGTTATTACTTCTAAAGAAAAAAAGCTACTACATGGAATTGGAGTTTGCCACTTTGACCCAGTTGGGAAAATAATACATAGAGTCAATAATGAACCACGCATTTCTGAGAACGTAATTGATGAGGTAAATATAAAAGGATGAAAGGGTGGTGTATGTGCATAGTTACATGACAAATAAAATAACCAAATACATTTTTCTATAAAACCTCAAAATGGTAAATACCTACCCGAAAGATAAGAATTACACCGAAAGAAAAATTTTAATGAAAAAAGGTGGGAAAGTTCCTCTTAAATATGATAATTGTGAAGTTGGATCAAGAAAACATTTTTTAAAGATTTATTTATTTATTATGTATAGTTTTCTGCCTGTGTATATACCTGCACACCAGAAGAGGGCACCAGATCTCATTATAGATGGTTGTGAGCCACCATGTGGTTGCTGGGAATTGAACTCAGGACCTCTGGAAGAGCAACCAGTGCTCTTAACCTCTGAGCCATCTCTCCAGCCAGAAAACATGTTTTTTTTTTTAAATAGGAGTCTTATAAAATAATTTATAAAACTTTTTACATGGAAAAAATGTGATTTTAAACATATTGGTAATTATTTGAAAGTACTGTTCATCACCCTGTTAACTATTCTCTGGAATACCATGAAGTGTGTTTAATTGGATCAAAATCCCTCAATAACTCAGATTCTTTTTTATTTAAAGGTACAGAGTGGAAATAAGCAGGCTTACCCTAATTATACATAAAGTTGATCCATTTATTTTAAAATAGCTTATCTTTGAGCTAAGTTTCAATAACCTGCAAACATCTACTTTAATGATTAAAACATAAATGCAGCCACATTGTTCTAATCCATAGAAAATTTACCATGATTATGTATTTAACTCATATAGAGCTGATACATGGTAAAAAAAAAATGGCTTTTGGTTGGGGAAGGAGAGGTAGAAACAGATTCTATGTGGTAGAAACTGAGGTTTAACTCAGACTGAATGGCAAATTCCATCACCTCACTCAAATGACAGAGGATTCTCAGGAGATTCTAGGTTTTAAAAGCTTAAGATAAACCCACCTCCATAGTACAGAGGACACAGGGAAACCCAAACAATATGCAAAACAGCCACTTGCATATTGGCATCTTTGTTTTATGAATGTAGTGCGTGGCTTTGGGGTCACACATTTAGGCTGAACTCAAGTGAGGAGATGTTTCTGCATAGATAGCAGGTTCATCTCTGTGCTCAGTAGGGTTCCCAGCTGCTCCCGTGGCCTGTGGGTAGAGGTTAGTGTGTTCCCACGGCTGAAGAGCCATTCCCCTAAATTGTGTTCACAGATAAAAAGGTTCTTCTTCTTCAAAAACTTGCAGTCATAGGCCAAGGTGCTAATATTGGAAACATTCCCTTCACTTTACACTTGAAAGGTTGGCTATCTGTCATGTCTTCCTTTGACTCCTAAGCAGCAGGAGAGCTCACAATCTTATCTTGCTTGAACTGCTCCTGAGCTGTCACTTCTCTGGGAGTCAGTGGCACACCGTGTGCAGTGTGGTGCTCACATGATACGTGTCATCTGGGAACATATCCTAGAGTTGGTTCAGATGTCTATCTCTTAAGTAGCAGAAACTCTTCCACTCTGTTTGCCATCTGAAACCACTCACCTGTGGCCATTTGTATGCATTCAGAGGTGAGGAATGACTTTAATACAAGGTACAGTAAAAACAACACGCAGGCTTATTCATTTAGCATGCATCTAATGAATAATCACTCCATAAAGAAGCTCTGTGGTACATGCAAAAGGAAATGTTTTGTGTGTTGCAATAATTATAGTTATAAAAAACAGTGACAAATATCCCTAAAAATCCAACACATCTAACTTAGAAGTCATTTCTTACAATTCACAGATTATCTATCACAGACAACTGGTTTTAATAACTAAAGAAGAAAGACTTTCCTGGTCATTGCATAGGGGAGGTGGATCACAGAGTAAAGTAGGGGAGAAAATCATGAGAAATTTATCTTTCCCAACAAGGTGATCTAGGCTTTTTGTTAGATTATGCATAGTAACCTGTAAAGTCCCTGAATGCTCTACCTTCTACAATTATTTTAGTTTGTCTGGAGCTCTTGGACAGCCTAACTATAAGGTTTCAGAGGGGTGATACCAGTGACTGCTTTGGGTGTATTTTTCCTTAACTATGCTGCACTGATGCTTACATGGGTAAATCTTATGGAAGACTAGAACCCAGCTTGCTCTTCATTTCTCATAGTAAATATGACATCAGCACTATAAAAAGTGCCCTGAGTGAGCATCAACATAATTCAGGCTCTAGAACTGATCTTATTATGTTTCCAAAATCCTCAGATCCCTCCAATCTATCATCAAAAATCACCAGGGCCTGGACTTAAATCCAGGTGGATGTTTCTATTAAGTGTGCATGTGGACCTTTTGTATCAAGCCCTGTGCCACTCTACAGCATCTGACCAGGTACAGCAGCATATGTTTGCAATTGTGTGACTCAATGCCAGCGTAGGAGGAAGATTTCCAGGGCAAATCCATCATCCATAACAACCTTGGCCAGTGATCTGATGCCTGGAATTCAGTTAAGAATTGCAAACTGTTCATCTCAGTGAAAGCCAGGTAAAATTTCACAACTCTTTCCTACTTCCTGTAGGACTTCCATTACCTGAGTAAATAACTGTAGCAGACCCAGAAATGATAAAGTGTTTATTCTCCTAGGAAATGCCCTCCTATAACCAAGAACAGCTACATTTTAGAAAGTTCTTCAGAGTCATCGAAGGGCAATGTGAATCAGTGAAGGTCTCTATAGGCTCCCAGAAGTGTAAACGGCTACATTTTAGAGAAGTAAGGTGGTTGTTGCCTGGAATGTAAAAATGATTCAGTTTTGGGATGCACACTGAAAGAAAGCCCTGTCCTTGGTTGCTCACTGTTTTGCACTCTGGTTCTGCCTATTTGTTTCCTTTGATTCTGTTATTTATTTTATGCTCCTTCAAACATCCAACAGACATTAATCAAATGCATTTTGTAGGTGAGTTCTTTTACTAAGCAGTGAAGAATCATAGCAAATATGGAGATGTCTTTCTGCTTAAGGAGCTTGTGGGTGTGTTTCTCACTTATTTTTATTTTGCATTCTATTTTTGAGTCATAGTAAAATATTAATGCATTTCTTTAATTTTCCAAACTTTTGCTTAAATTGGAAAATATAGATACCATAGTTACAGAGGCATCAATTTGAAGAGTACTCAATTATAAACATTTTGACATAAAAGTTCTCTGTTTCTGGGTTCCTACACATCTAGCATATACTGTCTTAGTGAAAATCATAAGGCTTATTTCTCCTTCTTAAAAACAGTCCAGTGGCTTCTCTTTAAAACAGCATTCTTTTCATGGAAACACATTGTTCATGATCAGGCCCCAAACAATACTACTGTCTTTTCTCTCTAATTGTAGTCATAATCTTCCTTTTCAAACCCACCTACCTTTCCCCAATAGTTTGCTAAATCCTTGCACACATCTTGAACACTTGAACAATAATTTGCTTAGTTAATTCCTCTTTATCCCTGGCCATCACATCTCAAACACCACAGTGGGCATCTCCTTTAGTTCCCAAAATCAGTAGAAGACACCTTTTATCAGGACCCACTGGTATCTGCAATTGCCTTCCCAGCAATTGCCCCTTGGTCTTGAAATTGAGCATTAACCTGTTTCTTCTATTGTATGGCTGCCTTAAAAGCAAAGCACAGTGTCTTGCTAACCTTTACTTTATTAGCACTTACTACAGGGCCAGAGCCCTGAGAATGAATATTCAAAAATAACTGCAAAGTATTGAATTGGTCCTTTCACCTCTCCTCCCAAGGAGGGCAACTGAGAGGGATCTTTGTCTAATTTATATCACTAGATGCAGCTGCCTTTCCCTAGCAGTAAATAAGTCACATATGTCAAGGTCAGAGTGCTGACTGTGAAGTTTAAGTCTACCTACATTAGTTGGCTTGTTTAACCATGTTTGGGTCTCCTCACTCTTATAACAACTCTGCCATCTGAAAATAGTCCTCAGTGCGACTGCAGCTCTGTCAGTGCACTTCAGGGAAGACAGTGATGGGGTGGAATATTAATAAGTCACAGTGCACAAGGGATGCTCTACCTCTCCCATGATACATCTTGAACTGCACAGGGTGTTCCTATTTCTAGCCAAGTTTACTTACAATGTAATTTGTATATCTTACAGATGTGTAGCATTTATTTACTCATGTTGGAATTATGAGTTGATACTATTCTGTGTTTCATTTTTGTTTCATTTCCTACCTCCATGTGCCAATTTCTTGGTGGAAAATAATAATTAGTACATCTAGTTTTTTTTGAGAATTAGTTCATGTATATTCAGGAATAAATCAACAGAGATTGGTGAACATATTATGGATGGGACTAGAGAACACAATTTCTGGTTAGTGTTTTACAAAAAAACAAGCTGGAGGAAAATATAATTTGGAAGTTGCCTATCAAGATCATATGTATCAGAGAGAGTCATACAAGAAGGCAGACAGCAAAGAAAAACTGAGGGATCTGGGAGGAGTTTAATAACAGCACTGTTCACAAATTAATTTATAACCGCAGTGCAGGGTCAACTTCTTGCTTTTGGATGGGCAACACTTGGTCACTGAGAACAGGGAAGGGAAGATTCAGAAGCCAAATTCAGAGGGAAATGTATGTCATGGTCAGAGTGACCATCCTAGGAAATTTAGCCCAGGCATCTAGGAAGCAGGTGCCTCACTCTTTATTCTTCCAGTAGGAGCAGCTAAATATAGAGGAGACCCAGAGCAAGCAGGGCCAATCATGAGGTTGACTCCAAGTCCCATGCATCCTTCCTAAGAAAGCATGCAAATGGGAGACAGTTGAAGAGTCAACCTGGAAGGCAAAACAGGAAGTTCATGCATAGACCAGTTTTTGGTTACTCTTATACTCATTACTACAAGGCCAGCCTTAAGTTCTTCAGAGCAACCGCCATTAGCTCAATCTCAGTATCAGTCACTCAGCTCCTGGCTGTGATGCTAAAGTCAGAAAGTGTGCCTCCACAGTAAGTGTATTCACTATGTAATTTCCAAGGCAGCAAAAATGAGTGAGGATGAAGGTAAATTTACTATAGGCTTGATATTTCTGGGCTATCTATAACTCTAGAAGCAATCATAAATACTCATAGCCTTGGGGTTTATGTAATATCAGCCATTTGGAGCTATGCGGTCCAAACAGGTGCCAGGAAACAGAGAAGAAAACACCTACAGTTTTCTTTACTTTGTTAGCATATTTGGTTAGTGGTCAACCAGTAAACACAGCACTATATTCCTAATCTTGCACTATGATTTACACCCTCCACTATGACCGACTATAATCTAAATTCAAACGAATGAAATAAAACTGTTCTTCAATGCAGGATGATTTCCAGTCAGGACTGTACAAGCTCTAACTATTGTAACTATGTAAGACCAAGCCAGCATTTGACATGGGTTTTTGGAAGCCAGAAAGGAGGAAGCTTTCATTAGAGGGATATGGGGTGTGGCCATGATTTACAAAAAGACACACAAGCATTTGCCAATTAGCTGCAGGACAAAGTGAATTTGCACATGTCACAAGTGAAGTCTCTTGACTTTGACAGTACCTGGCTAAGTGCTGTCTCCAAAAAACTAACCATCCAATGTCTAAATTCATTGATGAAACAAGAGGTGTGTCTGCCATTCTGGAAATGCTTTCTCACCTGATTTCTGAGACACAACACACTGCAACAGATTGATCATCAAGTCCCTTTCTCTTTCAATCTTTTGTCAGCTTCTATTTCTCTTAAAACTCTAATATGTGTCTCAATTTTCTCAGTTCTTTGCTGTCTGTATTCAAATGTTTATACACACATATATGCATATATTGCTGTCATCTCTCAAAGTTCTTGAATACCTAATCTATTATATACATAGAATTGTTTTACAAGTCTTAACTACATATTTATGTATTTGCGCTAGTTATTTCTATCATTGTTTTTATAAAATACCCGAGAAAAGTGACTTGATGAGGAAGACATTTGTTTTGCATCATAGTTCAAGTTCACAGTCCACGAAGACATGCCATGAAGGCTGGAGTGAACAATGGAGGGTCCCATGGCCTCCACACAGGACACAGAGAAAGGTGAGTGGCATTGCTCAGCTCAACTGTTACTCAGTCCATGGGAAGGCGCTACCTACGTTTAGTATGAGTTTCACACATCGATATCCCAATCCATACACTTCCTCCCATACGTCCCCAGAGGTTTGTCTCCCATGTGCTTCTTGAACCTTTCAAATTGAGAATCAATATTACCAGCCACAAGAAGTAATCGTCTTTAACACCTCCCTTTTTCATACTTGCCAGGCATTTCACACTTCCCACGGCCATAATAGAATTTTTCTCATTCACGTTAACACTTCCTCCATCTGGTTTCCTCGGTAAGCTGAATTTTTCCATCAAGTGGTCAAGCTAAAACTTTCTGAGACTTCTTTGACTCTTCGTTTTCTCCCCAGCATCTTCATCTGAGAGTGAGAATTACAAACTTAGACCCCCATAACCATTTCTGGACATACACCTTCCTCTACCACCATTGCCCCAACTTCTCACGTAACTGCTTCGACCTCCTAATTTTGCTGCATTAAAGTCTATTTTCTATTCTAAGGATAGAGAAGAGAAACACAATTCACAGTGCCTGAATCTTTCCTGAGAATTGGCAAATAACTGGATGTTGAATTTTTCACACTTCCGCCCTCTTCAAGTTTCTGTTATTTCTCTTCTTCTTCTACAGCCTTCAACAGAGGAAGAATTGAGTTTCAGATTTCACAAGCAATGTGTGACTATAGGCTGAACTATGATGCAGCTGTGGATTTCCTTAAAGGTGCTGCGATATCTTCCTACTGAACATTTCAGGCATATAACTGAGCACATTTTAAATTTAGTGTTTTCATCACACTTTAATTCACACTGTGTAAATTCCAGAAAATTTGCATCTTAGTCAAATGTGTGTAAATCAATTCAAATAAATGCAGAGGAGATTTATTTAAGAGAAGTGTGGACAAGATCCTCCCTAAAGACTTCATTTACTCAGTGAGTCATCACTCCCTAAACATCTCACTTCCAAACCATTATTTCCATTTGTAAGGTCTACTAATCACAGACTTCTGAACTTCTCAAACTTAAACATTGTGTTTGGCTTGATTATTCTCCTAGATATGAACAGGTTAATTGAAATATCACCATGATTTGTTTCATAATTGACATATCTGTGGCCAAGCCCTCCTAAGGTGATTCTCATGGGTCATAGTTCTACATCATGCCAATATTGTGATTGTGTGAGTGAAACCCACCTCCATCCTATTAATGTTTATCTAGGTTTGAGTATTAACAATTAATTTATGGATGTATAATATCAAGGAATGTCATTTTTCTGTGACATTTTAGCCACATAATTCCAATATGACACTGCCTGTGTGCATGGGGGAGAAACATGTTTTAGGAATCAGAAAACACTCAGTAACCCTAGCTACTTTGCTAAGTAGCCAGTAGCACATGACCCCACTGTGAGGAGACATATCCTCATAATGATAACTGTCCTTTGGGGGTGAGATGAACTCAAATAACAAACTATTGCAGATTGTATACTCTTGCTCATCCCCAGGCATCTAAGTACAGTATTATTTAACTCATAAATCAACTAGTCTTTCTGTAATCTATCTATCTGTCTCTGGATGTATAATGAAAACATCATAGTTACATTCACAAACAGTGAAAAATGATTCATAAACAGTAAAATTGCTAAAATGTTCTACACATTTTTATTATCTCACATATGTCAATTCTCTTTGTATGTGTTTTCATTGTGCATAGTTTCTTTGTGTTTCTTTCTATACTATCTTTAAATCACTAGATGTAAGAAGAGTGAAAAACACAAATATAAAGATGAGTGCATGTAAACATCCCTAGAGAGATAAGCAAACCCAGAAAGAACACACACGTGCACAAGTAAGTCTTAGTATAGTTAAATAAGCATAAATAGTTTTAAATGAAGTACAAAATGATAAATAAAGTATGTGTTGGTTTACATTTAAAAATGGCCAGATAGTTTCTATCTTGTCCTTATTCTTTTTTCATATTAATTTATATATCAAAAGAAATGCCCTCTTTTCTTTTTTTCATTTGTTTGAATGGTTTGGCTGATTGCATCCCTATGGTATAGGTAAGTGAATTGTTTTCCCTCTTTTCTAAATCTAGAGTCACAAAGAGCTTTTTGTGCTGGGGGGGGACAAATTAGCACATTGGCACAGAAGACAAATGCAGTTCCTTTATGGCCAACAATTCCACTTTTCACTTCCTGGTTGACAATGATGTTCACCTCACATTGCAACATTGCAAGACTCACAAGAAGATATGCTCCACTCAGAAAGGACTTTAATTGTCATATATATACATATATATACATATACATATACATATACATATACATATATATATATATATATATATATGTTTCCATTATTATAGCTGCTCATTGGTATCCTTGGGGACTGACTTTGAGACATCATGTGGATACGAAAAACCTGTGGATCCCAAGATCACACAAAACCATGCCTAGATTACTTAAAATACTCAAACGTGATGCAATGTCATTTATGTATTATTTTGGAAAATGAGTATAAGACAAAAAAAACTTTTAAATACTTAGTAAAGATGATGCAAAGATCACCAGGGACAGCTGTTATACTCTTTGGGTATAGTTGGCAAACATGAACATATTTATTGCAGTTTCTATCTTGAGTATTTTTAATTCAGGTTTGATGTCGAAGACATAGTAGTCACAAATGAAGAGGGATGTGAAAGGGGACCCAGAATTCTTTTAGAGGCTACTAATGCATCACTAGGTGTTTACGCACAGTCATCACTAAGTGGACTCAATTAAAATGGATTAAAAATGGAAAATTTGAAATTGTGAGGAAAATTGATGGGAAGGATGAGGAAGAATTGGTGGCTAAAGAATGGGAATTTTATATATATATATATATATATATATATATATATATATATATATATATATTTGATCAACATTCATTATACACATGTATGACGTTCTCAAGCAATAGGGAAATGTTTTTTCCTCATTTGTTTGCTTTTTAAATATCATCACTGGTAAAAACAAGCATTCATTGGGAAATGACATTGCCTGGGATGAAGTAGAAGAAAGACAAAGTTCCTCTGGGGCACATATTCTGCCCCTGTGTATCAGTACTGTCTACAACCTTTAAACTTGGACAGGATATTAACATTGGCCTTCATGTCTCAGGGCTTACAGGCAACCATGCAACATCCTTTCTCCGTATCCTGTGACCAATTGCAATGACAGCAATCCTCAAACACCCTTGCTGTGGTTCTGGGACCATGAAAACCTCTCACTAACATAGATGATGTCACAAGACTTTGTGTTCTTCCCACACAGGCATCATGTGAGGTACATCTTCTCCTTATGGCATATTAGGTGTCGTTAGTTGTCATCTCAGATACAATAGGATGATACTGTATACAAATTTGTGAGACTTAATTTTTGTGTTAGTTTTGTGGGTGGGCAGCAGCTCTGGAGTCATGGAAGATGTGTGAGATCACGCGTTACTGGAGTTGCAGGAGATCAGCTGTCCCACATGGGTGCTGGGAACTCACTTTCACCACCACGCCATCTCTCTAATCACACAGACTTACAACATTCTAACTCTACTACCTCTTCTTCAGTTTATTACTCACAACCTCCCATGAGCACAGTTGTGTTATGTTTCACCTTACTTTCATGTAAAGAACATGAGTCTGTAGAATCCATTCTCCATATTTGAATGAAATTATTATATTTCTAGTGATGTGTAATGCAAATCCCTTTCAGAGAGGCAAGTATGGCATGAGCATAAATCCCACTGAGCCCATTCAGCATGAGTGAAAACAACAGCCTTCTGCAATGTATCACATCACCTACAGATAATCTCCTATACGCTAGGACTCAATGCATTTCAGACCTGCACATTTTCAGATTATTGGAATGTAAGTTCACAGTAAGTCAAGGAGCATATGCATGTTTATATCTATGTATTTATTCATAGAATTCACTGACTACATGAGTATCCTGTCATTTCATTGCAAAAGTTCTCAGTACTATACTTGTGGAAAGGAGTGAGGCAAAGATCCCTGGAGTTAACACACCTATACCTCAGAGTCCACCGTATTCTAGAAACCAGATTATCTGTTCACTGCCACTGTGACCTGCAAAGGTCCTTAATGTCCCCTATCTGAGCATCTTTTCATTGAAAAAAAAATGATACTCACTAAATGTGTCCATGTGTTTCATGGTCCTGTGGCCTGCTTACTCTCTGGATCATGCTCACAATGATTTTAGCCATTGCTATTATCATCATCATCATCATCATCATCATCATCATCATCATCATCTTTTCTGATTGACCCTCTTCCATCATAAAAGCCCATCTCCTTCTTCACAGAACAAATGCCTGTCAGCTACAGGCATTTAGGCGACATATATTGCATTGTCTACCTGCCCGTGATATTTTTTCTGTGATATAGATCTGTGAGATTACTATGGAATGTGTAAAAAAGATGAACTGTAAAGAAATGAACAAACCATTCCTTTTTCTCTTGCTCCTAACATCAGCTATTCTCCTGCTTTCCCTTCCTTACTACTGCTGTGCACTGAGCCAGTGGTTTCAATGCCTTTTTTTGTAATAACTTCCAGAAACCTGTGCTGGTCAGTGTACTGAATAACTCTTCCATTTAGCACCTTGCCCCCTGCTTGATTCCCATATCTTGGCAAAATAAAGATCCAACTTGAACTCCAGCAACCATCTGGATTATAGGCCAGATGACCTATCACAAGAATGTTGGGGAAGACGGGAATGGTCGTGAATTTTCAGGCTGAGACCATAATGGTGATTTAAGTGGGTAAGAAGGCTTATCCTGTGTCCGTATGTATTTACTTATTCCATCAACAGATGCATTTTAAATTTTCTTGCAGGACTGAAAAACACTCTCTGGTTGAGTGACACCTTTAGGAAAACCAATATCTCAGTTGAGAGATTCCATTGCAAGACAGAAAAAGAAAAACCTTTAATAAAAGAACAAAAACAAAATAAATCTAATGCCTGTCTTTCTGGGGACCCGGCACGGCCTTATTCTCATCCCTGCATGAGCTAAACAGATTTAATTGCCTTTTCATATGTCAAAGCAGCCTGTCCAGGGGGACAGTAGAGAGGTCTGCCAGGGAGCGTCTGGAGCAGTGTCTGCTATTGGAGCCAGGGTTTCCAATGCTGTCAATTACGCACATCTTCCACAGCACATATTCATTAAGACACAGTTGCCAACTTCATTGCTGCTGCATTTTTTATTATATACATTAGTTCCGCTTGAAAGACCATTTAGGAATGTTTTTATGGGGAATAACAAAGACTTCTGGCAGGGGGGATCTTCCTATCATTTATTACATTACAGTAGCAAAGCAAAATGGCTTTATGCCTTAATAATGCTCTCTTATCTACATTTAACTTCATCTGATCCTTTGAATATTCCCTTTTGGTAATATTGTTGCACCACAGAAAATATTCACAGACTCAGAAAACAATGTATTTGTCACTGTTGCCCTGAAAGCATGTTAAATGTTAGATAGTGAATACAGAAATATCCAGAAAATGACCAAAGGTTTTTTTTAAACAATAAAACATGTTAAAGATACATTAAATGAATCATAGAAGATGCTGTGTCCAAATAGCTATGAGAATAGAATACAGGGAAGGCCAGTTAAATAAAAAGAAAAGTTCCGATCAGAGTGGCAGATCTTTCAATGTCCAAGAGCAGAACAGATGCTGCTGAGAATAGATTTGAGTGTGAGGACGGCTTGCCACTGTGAGTTCTGACTCAGTTCTATGACATCCAATCCTGCTCTTGGATGGAATGTGACCTACTATGAAGTGAGGTGTGGTGTAGACACCTTGTAACCCTAGATGGGTGAACAAGAATGGCAGTAAGCATATTTTAAGATTCAAGGGTGTTTAGGACCCTAGAGATATGGTTTCCTGAGTCATGAACTGCACAATGTGCTCAGAGTTTATCAGCTCTGTATGATAAAGACTTGGGGCCTCATGACTATCCCTGGGCAGCCACGATGTCTTATGAATTTAGATGTCATGTAGAACAATCCTGTTGCTTCTTGGTTGCTCCTCCTTCTCATTTGGCTCATAAATGTTGAAGAGAAATAGATTAGAATATGAGACGGTAGTTAGTGAAGATCCTTGGTGTCATTAGGTGTAACGGGGAAGGGAACAAAGCAGGACACATAAGAAGGCCCAGAGAATACAGTTTATCCTCCAGAAATCAGCAAGGGCAACGTGATGCTTAAGGGTATGTGGAGTTGAGAAGTTCTCCCCTGTAGACTCCAAATGGATGAGCCATTGTTAATAGCAGTGAAGGGTTCTGAGTGACAGGGAGCCAATTGCTCGGCTGATAAAGGTGGTAGCTAAATGTTACAAAATTTCCTGACTGGTTCCACAGCTGCCTTGCCCCAAAGAAGCACACACGCTATATTAATTATGAAACTGTTGGCCTTTGACTTGGGCTTCTTATTGGCTAGCTCTGTCTTAATTATTAATCCATTTCTATCAATCTCTGTATTGCCACGAGGCTGTGGCTTACCTAGAAATGCCCAGCATGGTGTTACTTCTCTGGCAGCCTACAAAGTGACTGAATAAAATTGTATTAAAGGAAGAGTTTACATTCAAGAATTGCTGAAGATGTAAAATAGATTTGATTAAGTTAATTTCCTATATTTACTGATTCACTTAACAATGTGTGGTCTTTTGGACTAAAAGCTAGTGAATGTAGTGAATGCCTAGAGGTTTTTTTTTTTTTTTCTGAATTTAGGTGGTGAGTACTTCTACAACTCCAATAATTTTTATTTGACACATTAGCAAATAAAAAGTAAATGTTCATTACAATTTATTTATTTATTTATTTATTTTCTAATACTATAGTAGCCTGTGCCCTTTTTAGAAGATTTCTGGAACTAAGATTTTATATACCCCACATGTCTTCAATATCATAATCAAATGGAATTTATTCCAGGTAAATGGACAAAAAACAGCTAAATGTTTGGACAAAGACTCATTGATGTCGTGTAGTCCATTAACAGACTAAAATAAAATCATACAGTCCTGTAAAAGCAAGCAGAAATTCATTAGACAAATACAATAGGTGTCTATAGCAGATTATCTCTCCACAGTAGGAACAGAGGGAACCTTTTTGAACCCAACTCAGAATATCTACCCAGGTACCTCTATTGTGTAGCTAATGAGAGAAATTAAATTCTACACAGTACATCAAAAGCAAATATGTGGACGGAGCTCAATGGGTAGAGCGCTTGCCTGGATTAAGTAATCCCTGGCAACCATCTTGGCATCTCATCATATCAGATGTGGTGATGCATACCTGTAGCAGAAACATTTACAAAAACAAGAAGTTCAAGACCATCCTTGGCTACACAGATGTTTATACACTGTTATGTAAAACCCTACTCAAATGCAAAATAAAACAAAAACCATCAGGAAAACTATCATTGTATTTGCTCTCATGATCTAACATAGGGAAGAAGTGTTAGCATATTTCAACTTTAATATGTTATGCATACTGTTGAGTATATGGTATGCTGTATATTACATTTAATTATGAAATTAAAACATATCCAAAGCAACTTCAGGTTTGTTCATACACATATCACTAGATGTTATTAAAATTTTAAAAGCTTTTTTTTGTGTGTGTGTGGGAGGTTAATGTCAAAAGAGTGAAAATGCAATTCACAAGCCTTGAGAAAGAATCAGAAAAATGTCTATTTAAAAAACATCTGATATTAAAAACAGATAAAAATCTTTCTGTATTCAACAAGAAAATTACCAAACCAAAGAATATATTGATATATATGATAACCTTTCACCACAGCAAAGAAAAACATACGTGTGAAGACAAGTTCAGCATCATAGTTCATAAGAAAATTCCAAATTCCAACAATATCACTGTGTAACTATTATAATAAAATAAATCCAAAACATAAACACCCAAAGCATTAAAACTTCCACTTTACTACACAAAAGGGTATGAGATGGTATAGCCACTCTGAAAATCACTTAGACTAATTCTTACAAATTTAAACATGGCTTTACCATACTACTCACCAGTCAGATCATTAGAAATTACTTAAACACACCAGAATCTTATTTTCACAGGAAAGCCTGCTCCTAGGTGCTAACAGGTGATTTCTTCCTAGTTCACCAACCTTAGAAGAAGTCAGCATGTCTTCCAGTGGGTGAACAGAAAAACACAGTAGAGGACACTCATGTATTAGTGGTCTGGTGAAGAGAAATTGGACCATGGGGTAACACAAGACATCTTAAACCATGTAGTCAAGCATAGGATGCCAAAGGACTGTGCATTTCATGTAAACCATATGACACTCCAGCAAAATAATCTATGTAAAAAATGTAAAGGCTCCTAATGGCCGTGGCATTGCAGTCATAAGGGGGAGTGGGGACAGAATATTTGGGACAAAGGAGCATTTTTTAGCACTTTGAATTGTTCTGTATGATTCTGTGATGGTAGGCTCATGTTAAACATTCTCCAAAATTCACAGTGTGCCCAACCCTGGTGAATGAACCCTTAATATACTAAAATCCTAGATACCAATGCCTTGTAAGACAAGTAATAAACCTGGCAAGAGCAATAATAGAGTTGGTGTGATGTGTGGTGAGGATTGAATGAGGATGTTCTGCACCTTCTGTAAGTGGAAAACTCCTCCAAAATAAAGTCTCTTAATTAACAAAAAAAATTGTCATTATTTTTAAATGTCTCAGACATGTCAGTTTCTGTGATGGGTTCTCAAACATAAAATGCTGGTCTCTTCAGCGGAACTAAAAGCTTAAACTGTTAGCACCATAGTTCATGTTGCTCATGGCATTTGCTTTGTGTTGTTTGTTTTTACACTAAGGTCAGTGCTTAGAGACAATTCCTCTCTAATTGCTGGATAGAAGATGGTGACTTGCTTTAATCAGGCCTCTGGATTTACTGCACTAACAGAGATTACTTTATCCCCAAGTTTTGTTGCACATCCTGGAGATGTTTTATCCATGTTTATTCTGTGATGTTGTGAAATGACCATCAAAATAAGCTGGCCAATTAAGGAATGGGAACAAGTTTGGCTACCCCTTATTTCTTAGTTATGGACTCTCTTCCTTTACAAGAGTGATATGAAGGGGGTACATTGTCAATTACTCAGGGATTACTAAAGAATGGTTTCTTTTTCCTGCTCAGTGGTTTAGACTATCTTTCAAGGAAATTTTGCCAAATTTTATTATGTTAAACTACAAAAGTAAGCAAACAGAGAGGCAAAAGAACTTAAAGTTCTGAACAAACTTCCATTATCCTGCAACCACAGCCCTATATATGAGTAAATTCCTGTTGAAGTGTTTATTTATACACTTTTTAAGCCACATACCTTGAGGAAAAACTGGCCCACAATTAATTCCTGATTGAGAATGGATGTCTAACATGAAATAATAATCTAATTAAAAAATGGGTACAGAGCTAAACAGAATTCTTGAGAGGAAACTCAAATGCTCAAAAGACATTTAAGAAATTTTTAAATATCTTTAGTCATCAGGGAAACAAATAAAAATGACTCTGAGTTTCCAACTTACACCTCTCAGAATGGCTAAGATAAAAAACACTGATGACGGCTTATGCCAGAAAGGATGTGGAGTAAGGGGAATACTCCTCCATTGCTGGTGGGAGAGCAAACTTGTATAGCCTCTTTGGAAACCAGTATGATAGTTTCTCAGAAAATTGGTAATCTATCTACCACAAGACCCAGCAATACCACTCTTAGGCACATACCCAAAGGATGCACAATCATGCTACAAAGACATTTTCTCAACTGTGTTCATAGCAGAATTATCTATAATAGAACCTGGAAGCAACCTATATGCCCCTCAAACGAAGAATGGATAAAGAAAATGTGGCATATTTACACAATGGAATATTACACAGCTGTAAAAACAAGGACAACTTGAAATTTGTTGGCAAGTGGATGGAACTAGAAAAAAAACATTCTGAGTGAGGTAACCCAGACCCAGAATGACAAACATGGTGTGTATTCATTCATAAGTAGATATTAGATATATAGCAAAGGATAACCAGGCTACAATCCACAACCCCAGAGAACCTAGGTAAAAAGGGGGAACCTAAGAGGGACACACATGGAAATCTCCAGAAAGGAAAAATGGGTTAGATCTCCTGAGTAAACTGAGAGGGGAAAGAAGGGAGGGCATGGGGTATGGGAACACAAGGGATCAAGAAGACTGAGTTGGGGAAGGGTTGTTGGGGAAAATCAATAAAAGTGGTTGCTTGATAGAGGGAGTCATTATGGATGGGGTCAGTGAGAAGCCTGGTGCTAGAGAGATTCTCAGAAATCCACAAGAAAGACCCAGCTGAGACACCTAGCAATAGTGGAGGGGGTGCCTGAGTGGTCCTTCCCCCATAATCAGATTAGTGACTACCCTAATTGTCATCATAGAGCCTACATCTGGTAACTGATGGAACCAGATGCGGTAACCAACAGCCAGCACTGGACTGAACTCCTGGAGTTCAGTTGAAGAGAGGGAGGAGGAATCATATGAGCAAGGGGGGAGCAAGAGCATGATGGGAAAACCACAGAGACAGCTGACCCCAGCTAGTGGGAGCTCATGGACTTCATGGACTATGGGCTGACAGCTGGGGAACCTGCATGAGGGCCAAGCTAAGCCCTCTGAATGTGGTGACAGTTATGTGGATTGATTTATTGAGACAGTGGTCATGGCCGTGGCACCATGACCTACCCCAGGTGTATGAAGTGGCTTTTTGGAGCCCATTCCTCATGGTGGGATACTTTGCTCAGTTTTGATACAGAGGAAGGGGCTTGGTACTGCCTCAGCTTGGTATACGAGATTTTGTTGACTCCCCAAGGAAGGCCTTACATCAGGCCTGATGAGTGGATAGCGGGTGGGAAGGGGGTAGGCAGGATGTCAGGAAAAGGGGTGGAAGGGGGAACTGGATTTAGTATGTAGAAAAATAACATTTTTTAAGATTAAAAAATGTAAAAATTAAAAAAAAAATAAATGAAAGAATAAACCTAGGTCTAACCACAGGTTGCAACACCCTGCCAAGAGTAAGAAAATAAACAAATAAAAGTCTTAAATACTAGCATTAGGGAGGCTGGGACAGGTAGATCTTTCTGAGTTTTAAGCCATCCTGGTCTATAAAGTGAGTTAGTTCTAGGACAGGCTCCAAAGCTACAGAGAAACCCTGTCTCAACAAAACAAAAACAAACAACAACAAAACACTGATTAAAATTTTAAAACAATTGACTGTTCTCTTGAAGTGTATGGGTAGATAATAAATATGGAAAATAGGGACGTTAGTTTGAAAACAGTCCAGTGAAAAATTAGGAAGAATATTAAGAAAGATAGACAGGGAAAGGCAAGGCATCTCACTGCTACCATTAGAGTCCTCAGTGGAGCATAGCAATTGTGACAAGGCCTAAGGCAGATGGGAGAAGAGTACTAGATTACATATTTCAAGTGCACAGAAACAAAGAAAATATTACCAAGTTGAAGAAAATTGAAATACCTGCCCACCTTTCTTGGCCACAGCAAATTAAGGCATGAAGTCAATAGCAAATGAATCTCCAGCAATTACACAGCTTAGGAGAGTAAACCCACAGTACTGAATGTTAAATGGTGGAAGCAGAAATCAAGCAAGAAATTAATTTTTTCCTGGAATTAAATGCATATCAAACAACAAACAAGCAAACCGAAACAAAACCTCTGGAGAACACCAAAAGTCATTCTGAGGAGGAAATTTAAGCTTTAAACTCACACACTAAAAAATAGAAATGAACACAAATAATTTCTTAAAAATCAAACTCAAGAATTTGGGAAAATAATAACAAAACAATCCCAAATTCATTGGTCTTCATGACATGTAATAAATTATTAGCAGAAATTGAAACAAAACAGAACAAAAAATCAACAAATCCAAGAGCTGATTCTTCAAGCAGATAAGCAATATTGACAGATCCTTGGCCCAACTATCAGAAAGAAAGAGACAATCCAGGCCAACAGAATCACAAATGAATTGTTTTTTGCTAAATCATCAAAAGAAAATCTTTGTAAAGGTTAAAGACAAGTCATATTCAGAGAAAAATAGCATCCAGTCTTCTACATGGAGAGTGTAACTAACTCTTTAAGTAACTTTTTAAAAAGGAAACATCATTGAAAATATCACTCTAAGCTGGGTGCTCTGGTTTACCTGTATATTCACATCACATTCAAAGCTGAGACAAGAGGGTTGTTAGGAGTTCAAATCCAGTCTCGACTAAAGAGTAAGAACTCATTTCCATGTATAAAACAGTACTCCTCCCAAATAAAACTATTAGTAAGGAAGTAACGTATTTTAATAGCTAACAAATAGGAAGGATAGAGACAAAGTCTGAGCTAAGCTGGGGTGGAGGAAATGTAACTGAGCATAGAGTCAGTCAGCATTATTTCCCCACACACAGTCACGTAAGTCATTGTAGATTATGGGGGCCCTGGACACTCAGTACTTATAGTGGGACCATGGAGCAGCAGAATAGTGTGGGTTCATCCTGAGAATGTAAGAAGATATTTATGGGACTGGAAAGATGGCTCAGAAGGACAGAACACTTGCTGCTGTTGCAGAGAACACCTAAGCTAGACTCCCAGAACCCATGTCAAGCAGCACTTACCTGCTACTTCCTGTTACTCCAGTTTCAGGGCATCTCACACCCCTGGCTTCTGCAGGAACATGCACTCACATGTCCATACCCACACATAAGCTAAAAAATAAAATCATTTTTATTCAGAAACTCAACCTCCATCATTTAGCTGAGAGAGATAAAAAAATATGCCAACAAAAACTTGTAAGTACATACTCAATACTCAACAACGTTTTCAGATTAGAAACAAGAAGAAATGCCCTTCCACTGGGATGGTAAACATGAATGACCTGTTGTGTGTACCAGTGAACACACTCAGCAGAAGATCTCGGCAGACAACTGTGCTGTAACAGTGTGGGTGAAGCTGGCAGAACAAACTGAGTAAACTAAGCATGATGTAAAATAGACCTACTGTGTGGCCCCAAGATCAGGGAGACATGTGGAACTAACTAGAGAGAGCTTGGGGAATGCGAATGGCGACAAACACACAATATCTTCATTGTGGCAGTGTTTTAGCATGTGTGTATTTGATTAGACTTACACTATCATTGTGGACCAGTTAGCATTGATTGTGAGCTTGACACTGCCTAGATAGGAAAGCCTAGATCGAGGAATTGACTACTCAGACTGGCCCGTGGGCATGTCTTTGTGGATTTGCCTAGAATGTTAATTAATACAGGATGCTTCAGTCAACTATGGCAGGCACCATTCCCTGGGCAGCTAGCCTTGGGCTAGATGAGAATGATGGCTTAGTGTGAGGTTGAGAATGAGGCAAAAAGGACTATCCATCTGGTTTCTGCTCCAAGTTCCTTCTTGAGTTTCTGCCCTGACTTCCCTCAGTGCTAAACTGTGGCCTAGTCGTGTCAGCCAAAAATACACACCTTCTCCTCTAATTTGGTTTTGGTCATGATATGTATTTTTACAGTTACAGAATGAAACTAGAAAACCTTAAATATATTTTCATTATACGAAAATAAGCCTTATTAAACCTAATTTTTAGAAGTCTGTTTTAACAGACTAACAACCTAAATTAATCATATTCACAGGGCATGCCAGACATCAGGAGATGCTGATTCTCTTCCATTTGCAGAAATACATCAGTAGCTCAGTTCCCCACACAGATAATCAATTACATACAAATCTCCACTTGGAGTACTCTGTAATCTAAACCACAGGCATCAGATGGCTTTAAGAAGCCTAAGCTTGAGATCAGAACAAATATTGACTTGTCTTTTCCACAAGGATCTTTGGCCTTCTAACAGAATGTATGCACTAAAAAGTTTTGACATTGGAGCTTCTGCTGCTGGGATAAAATATTTTTGCAACCCTGGAAGTAATTATTAATAAAATTACATTAAGGCTCAGCAGGTTGGCTGCAGACATAAATGCTGTTATGAGGAAATGTCTAGAGGTGCACACAGCTGAATATCAGAAACCACATTTGCCTCCTTTCTGAGTATCTGTAGATACTCTGCTGCATTTGGGGGTCAGGGCACTATCTAAATACTCTAAATTCCCATCACTAGGACTTCCTTTGCCAGGCTCCATGTCTGCAACAATGGGTTTCAGGGCTGACTCAAGAACAGTTGCTTCTGTTGTCACAAAGACAATGAGAACAGCAAACATAGACTCCAAAACTTAACATACATTTCTCTGTATAGTTTTTGTTTTCTTAATCAAAATTATGACCAAATAAACTAATGGATGACCAAAGAAAAGAAAGGAAAGGGAATTTCTGTGAATTAGTGGTAAAGAACAGATATGAGTCTGAGGGAAGTTTGCAAAACCTTCTAATGACACAGCCATGCATGGTTAGTGTGCCACAAAGAGAATGCTCCTGTGAAGTCCGTGTTGACGTGAGATTGCCTAAGTGGGGCAATGACATAGTTGAAGGGCATTTTCCTATTAGGAGTCACTGTTCTAAAAGAAGAAATAATCACACATAGTCTGTTTGCTAATTACACTCTACTGCACCAGCATTGCTTAATTTTCCAAGCTATAACTCATAGGTTGTGGTCACACAGCAGTCTTTATGCACACACACACACACACACACACACACACACACACACACACACACACACACACACACCTATCCAGTAACTCAAAAAACAAAACAAAACAAGTCATTCTTTATTTCCTATTCTGGTTCACTCTAGAATATATCATTTTACAATGTGTCATTCAGACCTTTTTAGTTAATAGAAATCAGATTGCTAAAATCAGGTCCAGGACTAGGGAGACAGACTGTTTGATAAAATGTTTGTCTTGCATGAGTAAGAGACTGAAATGATATGATCTCCTGACCCCATGTGAAAACTCTGAGTGTGATGTTGAGTGTTTGTAACCCCAGCTCTGGAAGAATGAAGGCAGGAAGATCCTTCAGACTCTTTGAACAGCCAGTATATACTACTTGGCAAACTTCAGGTGAAAAATAGTATATAGAAATGGAAAATGATACCCAAATTTGACCTGTAGCCTGCACACACACACACACACACACACACACACACACACACACACACACACACACACACACACAAACACACACAAACCTCTACATATTTATACACAAGACACAAAGCCATTTTGGAAAATACTCAACTAAGGATTTAAATATAAATCTAATAATACTTACAAATTCAATAAAAATAGTGTTGTGGATAAAGATTGCAAAATGGAACAAAGACATCATCAGAGAGGCTTCTACCCATTGCAGATGGGAACACATATAGAGATCCACATTCAGGCACTGTACAGGGAGAGAGACCTTGGAAAATACAGATCTAAACAAAATGTCTCCATCAAATCCCTCATTTCAGAGCTCAGTAGACACTGTGGATAAGGAGGCTGAAAGAGTAGAGAGGGGAGGGGAAAATGACAGAGGATGCTCTGAGAACAAGGCCCTCAAACACAAGTGAGCAAAGCTCATATGAACTCAGGGAAAGAAGCACCAAGCATAGAGCCTGTGTAGCTCTATAGGTCCTCTGAATATGCTATAGATTTCAGTGTGCTGATTTTTATGGAGTTCTTGAGTTTATGAATAAGTAGGTCTCTGGTTCTTGTGCCTTCTCTTGGGGCTCTTCTGTTTTCCTGATGGTTTAGCTTGGCCAAATTTGATATGATGGTTTTTGCTTCATCTTACTGTATTTTATTTGGATATATTTTATTAACCCCTAGAAACCTCTTTTTTTCTAATAAGAGAAAAGGGTGTGGATCTGGAGGGGAGGTAGGGAGGAACTGAGAGTCGAGGTAGTGGAAACTATATTGGCATTAAAATGTAGGAGAAAGAATCTATGTTCAATAAAAGGAAGGAAAGTGCCTTGTATAAACTTGTACAAAAAATAAAGAAGAAAGGGAAGGAAGGAAGGAAAGGAGAGACAGGAAGGGAGGGATGGAGGCAGGAAGGAGGGAGGGAGGGAAGCAAAGAGTTAGATAAAAGTGCAGGCACCATTAAATCTATGCAACTTTCCCTCTTCTGCTCAACAGGGCAGCCCCATTAAGGCTTTAATTCATATATTTTTCTACTCCTTTGAAAAGAAGAAAGGTACCAGGTCAAAGAAAGTTGTGTAAGCAACAGTCTAAACGTGCTGGTCAACATCGACAGGATTAGAGGGTCGCCCTTGATCAGCATGTACCCAAGGCAGAAGCTTATATCCATTATAGAGTTGCTGTGACTGGCAGGGAAATAGATCCAGGTGATGCACACCCTGTGTTTTCTCCTCCATGACACAGAACAGAAAACAGACCTATGACCTGCTTCCTCAAGTATTTATGATGGTCAGATAGTAACATGTTTGTAAAATAGAGTGTAGATTTACAGATATGATTCAGTTGCTTTTAGAAAAATAGAGGGATGGATAAATTAATCTGACTTGGTTTGATTCAGGCAATATAGATAGACTATGAGCCTATTAATAATCACTGTTACATAAAGTTTATGAATCATTTCTTTGTTCTGGGTGCTTACAGGGATTAGAATGAAATGATACTGAACGTTACACATTTCAATAAGGCACAATGTACAATCTCAGGAAATAATGGAGAATTGGGAGTTCATTTTCATGTGTTATTATATAGTCTCTTGTTAAGATTCTGGTTATTTTAGTAGCCAGGCGGTGGTGGTGCACACCTTTAATTCCAGCACTCAGGAGGCAGAGACAGGTGGATCTCTGTGAGTTCTAGTCCAGCCTGGCCTACAAAACCTAGTTCTAAGACACCCTCCAAAGCCACAGAGAAACCCTGTCTCAAACAAACAAACAAACAAACAAACCAAAAAAAAAAAAACCATTCTGGTTATTTTAATAAAATGAATAATTACATTTATATCTAATCTACCTATAGTCTAATCTGTTGAGATCTGTATGATCTTGGCCATTCAGATTTAGCAATCTTAATTATATGAAATACAACTGCAATGCTGCTGTATTTTGTAATAAAACAAGATTATTTAAATAGAAGGTGCTAAATATATTTAAAACAGTACCTATAACTAAACCCTTCAAAAATGCTGTCAAATAACAAAACTTAAAGGAAAATTAGGGTGTTTATAAATTTTTACTTGCAATACATCTTAGGAAAATGCCCACAGTCAACTGAATCATAAATGTTACATAGGTACTAGATTAATAACATTAAAAAGTCCTTTTGCTTTCCTTTTAACTTATAGTCAGAGGTTGGGTAAGTATAAAATTGTAAAGAAGTAAATGAATCAACTATTTCATAAGTCACTTGAAGGTGTCCATTTTTAGAAGTATAATGAAACAGAAAATGGGGAGACAGGGTGTCAGGAGCTGTTAGTATTGATTAATGAGTGTGTAGACTCTGGAGACCACTGTGGTCAATGGGTGGTAAAGCCAGTGCAGAGCAAGGACAGCCCAAGCAGGACTCCTCCCAAAGTTTCAGGTTTTAGGTTGTGACTGCATCATTTGAATTGAATGACAGAGGAGGAGTTCAAAGGGTTTGATCTTTAGGGTGTTCTTCTGATAGGACGTCCTTAAGAGAGAAAATAGGCAGTTTCATAGCTCTTGGTCTTCCTCGTCCACTGCAGAGCACAACAGCACAAAGAGAAGTCAGAGCCTGATCTGCCTCTTGCTGTTCTTAGAGTTTCCATTGCTGAGATAAAAACCATGACCGAAACCAACATAGTACAAAAGGGCTTTATTTATCTTACCCTACAGGACAATGTCCTTCTCTGAGAAGTCATGGCAGGAACTCAAGGCAGGACTTTGAAGGAAAGAACTGTGCAGAAGTCATAGAGGCATTCTGGTTACTGAATTGTCCCCTGTGGTTTCCTCAACCTGAGTTTTCATAGCACCCAGGATTACCTGCCATGAGTTGGCACTGCCAAACTGGGCTGAACCTTCTCATTTCAATCGTCATTCAAGAGAATGTCCCCATAAACCTGCCCATGGGCAAATAGGGTAGCGATAATTTCTTAAAAGGAATTCCCTCTTCCTAGGCAGCTTCAGCTTGTATCAAGTTGACAAAACAATCAAACAATTAAAAACCAACCATGACATCTGGACTGCTGAACTTGTGAACTAATCCTGTGTGCTAAAAAGATACCACTTACAAAGGACTGCTTCTAACAGATTCCCAGGACTCCTCACTAAAGTACAGAAAGAAGCTGACAATTACTCCCTGGGAAATGGCATGTAGGTTGTGTTATAATAAAAGACTCTACACTGCCTGCAGTGTAAGGGATGGCATGTAGGCCTTGTTGGCACCTACAACTGCTCCACAGCAGACAGGGTGTGTTGATTCAGGAGGAGGATTCCTGGCTGCTGTCCCCAGTGCATCTGGATTTCATGGGTTTTTTAAATTACTAGATGACATTATGTGGTAAGATATAAGATCCTCATGAATCATTCTTCTAAATAATGTCCTTCTGGTTGGGCAAACTGCTAGTAATATGATCTAAATTAAATTCCAATTTCAGTCACTTGCTGCTAGGACATTTGATTACACCTAATGGGAATCTTTCTCCTTTTGGGTTCATCATATCTTTTCACTGTGAAAAGCATTCTGGTTTTCATGAGATCCTACCACTGAATTGCTACTGCACTGCCTACTGCATTGCCTTTGTCAAGGAGCTGCACACAGATCAAGATGGCGAGATTAACATTTTTACTAGCAATACAGGGAGGGAAAACATTAGAACCAAAGAGCAGGGTCTTGGAGGGAATATCCATCATGCTTCCACCTTAGAATTTTAAAGGTGGTCCAAGTACTGGCTAACTTGAAAAAATGCCCTTATTACATGCATATATTCTAGATCTCAGGTGTCTAGCCAAAAATTTGACAAATCAAACCAAAATTTTCTATTATCCAAAAGTTGTATCCATCTATTATCACATACTTAGAACACAAATCCACACTGTTTGCAGAATGTACCTGATGTAAAAAGTATCTGGAAGGAGATGTTCTAAACTGTCCATGAAATTAGTAAAATAGTTTCTTAAAATCCAGAATCATGGGCCTTGTCCAATTCAGTTAAGTGTATCTTGTTAACAAACACCCAAGTGTTTCCCAAGAATCAGAAACAATTACAGAAAATTGAACTACACAGACACTCAGCATTGCTGAGAGGGTATATCTTGACTTTGAAGGAGCTATGATCACATCTCACAGTCTCTGAGAGTGGAGGATGGGTACGTATGTGTCAGAAAGTGCAGTTAAGAGAGTCAATCACAGATCAGAGGGAGCTGCCAAGGATGTTGATGTCTATCAGTCATTTCAGCGTTTAGGAGGCTGAAGAAGGAAGGTAGCAAGTTCAAAGCCAACTGGAGACACATAGAAATCTCAAGACCACCAGCCTGCAGTTTGGGTAGTTTCTTTAAAAGGAGTTGTCTCACGATTGTTGGTTTCTTGTTGTTGTTTTGGTGTGTGTGTGTGTGTGTGTGTGTGTGTGTGTGTGTGTGTGTTTACTGTTTATACATTACAAAAAGTGGGTCTCAGCTATGGAAAATATATTAAATGAAATGCAGTTTAAATTACCCCCTGAAAGATAGCTAAAATGAGTGTCAGAATGTTTAACACAGTGGAGAAGACCCAATGGCAAGACAGGAAGTAGCAGTTGTTCAAATCTTTAAAGGACAGAAACAACCTTACCTTTACTGGTATCCCTAAAAGAGGGAATTGCAGAGATACTGAGAATTAAAGAAGCGGTGAAAATATATAATGTGTAAATTAATGAAAATAATCTCCTAAGCACCCCACTTCAGATGCTGGGCAGCACTGTCACTCCTGAAAGTAAGAGCTGAACAAGGGTGTGTGTGACTTTAAGGACAGGCTCATAATAGGAAAGGAAGTGAAATGCCAAAAGAAAAAAAATGAAGTATCTCGTACTCATGAAAAACTTTGACAAAAGTCAGAAAACACATGAGAAAGCACTCCTGTAACACTCAAAAGACCAGCTGAGATAGTGAAAAGTTATGATCCAAACTTCCCAAACATCTCAGATAGATATACATATGGGAAGAAACTTCTTGAACTTAAAGATCAAAACAAAGAACAGATAGGAACAAGAGAAAAATTGAGAAAAAGAAATCAATCAAAAACAAATTCAAGAAAATACTAAAATAATAATCACGAAATCATATTAGAAATGTAAGCTAAAATTTACAGCAACAAGGAGACAATAGATTACACTAAACCTTAATCAATCCCAAGGGGAAACAGAGGGTGGCAAGAGGGCAGAAGAGGGATAAGAAAAATACCAGTGTTCTAGAAACCCTCTGGCTACCATTTGCCCTGGCATTACCTGTAACCATGTCCTCAGAAGACTGAGAAATGAGAATGAGGATTTCTATGTTAGTCTGGCCTGCACAGTGAGACAGAGACTAGCCCTAGCTCATAGTGAGTTTCTGCCTCAAAAATGGCTAACATCAGAAAATCAAAATGCAGATTTCATACATAATGTATACACCTTTTAAAATAAAAACAAGCAAGAGCAAAATTGATGCCTGATGCCTAATACTAACACAGTGCTGATCAAATGGAAGCAAAGTCAGAAGGTATGATCTGACCAATCTGTGACTATTCAGAAATCTGGAAGGAAGGAAGGAAGGAAGGAAGGACTTAAAAAAGGTTCAATTAAGTCATTGTACTATGATAGGAAATGGGTGGAGTCATTAACAACTGTGAAGTATCATAGAGGACAGGTAAGGCCATTTAACAATAGACACTGATGCTCTGGAGTGACTGCCAGGACTTGGCTGACACTCAGGGCCAAGCACTTGCCTCATGCATGAGGTCTTGGTACAGTCTCAGCCCTGCCAGGGAAGGAAGGAATGAAGGGAGGGAGGGAAGGAGGAAGGAAGGGAGGGAGGGAAGGAGGGAACGACCACTGGCAGGAGATTCAGACATTTCTAAAGTGAAAGTAAATGCAATAACAGAGATGCACAAAATGAAACAAACTCATGAGGACCACATAAGCATCACAGGCAACATTAGATTTCAGGGTGGAAATGAGAACCAGCACAATTTCAACTACCTGAATACACAATCCCAACTCCAGGCTATATGCAGGAATGTGTTTAGAGTTGCATTCATCCAAAGAAGCCAAGAGTAAACAGAGGAACTGAAATTCACCAGACAGATGGAGACAAAAGAAAACAGAGATTGACCCCTCCCCCACCGCCCTACACAGGATCTACTCATTGCATCACCTATAGAATAAGATTAAAGTAGAATCCATGATTCACGGGGTTAGTATACCAAGTGTTAACATTAAAAGAAACAGCAGTGAGGTCTGTAAAACAAAACCTAAGAAGGATATGAGGGTGAACGGAAGAGAGGAGCATGTGAACAGTGATTTGGCACACTACTCTCAGTACACGATGGGTAGGACAAAAAGTTAACAGAGCCATCACGGGCTATAACGCTCTGTAAATAACACTCCTCTCTCTCAATTTCATGAGACATTCACAAAATGAGGAAACATAAAATAAAAATCCTGCCATCTTCATATTACTATGAATAAAATGGAAATTTAAAATATTCTCATTTCTCCTTCACAATTTTTTTTTAAAAAATGCTCTGCCATCTGGATGTTTAATAGACACTCTATTAAACAACCATTTGGTAAGAGAAGTAATCCAGGCAGAAATCATGGGATTGCAGGAAATAACAATGAGCAAACTGCTAGGTATTAGAATACCACAAGTATGTAAAAAAGAGGGTTAGCTAAAACAAAACAAAAACAACAACAAAAACAAGCCAAAAAAATAGCTTTCAACATCTCTATCAGCAAAAGACTAAAAACAACAAATAAATAAATAAATAAATACGGGAGTTGAAAGTAAAGCTATAAACCAAGGTACAGAGGTTGCAGTAAGAATGAAATACATACACGATGGAACACAAGAAACTGATTCTCACATTGACAGGAATCAGAGTAACAGAAGACTGGCTTTCTTCCATTACAGAAGGAAATACAGAGCTGCACCAATCTCAGGACAGTGCTGGGTGGTGGTGGTCGTACACACCTTTAATCCCAACACTTGGGAGACAGAGACAGGAAGATCTCTGTGAGTTTGAGGCTAGCCATGTCTAGAGAACAAATTCCAGGACCTCTAGGAGAAACCTTGTTCCAAATGCAAAAAAGAAAAAGGAGAAGTGGGGGGAGGAGAAGGAGGAGGCAGAGGCAGCATCTCAGGACACTGCATGTGTGTAAGCAACAAGAGGGACAAAAAGTGTCGACCGAAAGCAGAACACAGGGCAAGGGTTCAACCCAAGCTCCTCATGGCAGGATGGGGACTGGGGAACCCATGGCCACATCAGTCCTGTGTGCCTCGTGGGCCAAAATCACCAGCCTGGCTTTCCAGAACATCCAGATGTCTAGACACGGCGTGCAGAGGCATTGAATCCAGTGATCGGCCATGACAATAAGCCCACAAACTTTAGATCAACATTTCCAAAAAACTCCGTCTTATATCTCATCCCACATATACCTTGAAGTCCTACAACCGGATGACACCTAGAGAGGGAGCCTACACTTTGAAACTAAGATATTCTGTTGATCTGAAAACAGCCAATAAATGCATGTCTCACATCCTGGATCATCTTCCCACAGTGTCTGGGTAAAGACAATGGTCAGTGGAATTTAAAATGAAGAAAGTCAGATTTTGAAATGTTGAGACGTTGAATCAGGGGTTCTGGCCAGGACAGGAAGGAGATCATGGCTCTGAGCTGTGTGGTAATGAGTCAAGGCATCCCTGAGCATGACTGTCCGCCTCCAGAGAAGGAAGGCCAGTGTGCACAAACAAATATGAACTGACCATTTGTTTGCTTGGACAGGGAAGCTTTTATTGAGCTAGACTGCACGTGAACAGAGGAAAATCAACTAGATTGTGCTATAAGTATCGTTTGGGTTTTTGTTTTGTTTGTTTTTGAGTTTTCCAAGCAGCCGATTACCCTCGTTAACTTTAACTGATTGGTTTCTGGACATGTCTTGAGGGTTGTCTTCATTGTCAGTTGATGTAGGAGGGTTAATTCTGTTGTGAGTGGTACCATGGGTGGTAGCATGCCCTGGGCAGGTGGTTCTGGGGAGCATAAGAAATCTAACCAAAAATTGATCTGCCCACAAGCTGACCAGCAAGATGTTTCCTCCATGGTTTCTACTTCAAGTTCCTGCCCTGATTCCCTCTGTAATGGCCCATGACCTATGAGCTGATACAAACTCTTGCCCCCTCAAGTTGCTTTTAGTGAGAAGGCTTCAGCACAGGAACAGATACAAAACTAGATAGCCCATCCTGAATCAAGGATATAGTCTTATAGGGGATTGTTACAGAGAATTGGTAGATTCAGTCCCTGGCCACAGGCCCTGGGCTCAGCCATCTTTTCCTTTTTTAATTCTTTTATTTTTAATTTATTTTTTATTTAAATTAGTAACAAGCTTGCTTCACATGTCAATCCCAGATCCTTCTCCTTCCCCTCCTCCCCTGAACCCCACCAACATCCCCCAAGTTCCCACCCCATCCCCCCTTTGCTCCCCAGGGAGAGTGAGGCCCTCCATGGGGCCTCTCTAATGTCTGTCATATCATCCCAGGCAGGGCTTAGGTCATCTCCCATGTGTCCAGACTGAGAGGGCATCCCTCCATGTGGAATGGGCTCCCAAAGTCCATTCATGTGCGAGGGATAAATACTGATCTACTACCAGAGTCTCCATAGATTTCTGAGGCCTCCTCACTGACACCCACATTCAGGGGGTCTAGATTAGTCCAATGCTGGTTCCCCAGCCATCAGTCTGGGGGCCCTGAGCTCTCCCTTGTTCAGGTCAGCTGTTTCTGTGGGTTTCTTTTTCTACCCACCCCTACGATACAGGGTGCTAACACCCATGTTCCATGACCCACCCCTATCACCTTGAATCATCAGTCATGTGAGGGGCAAACAAGGAACCTAGAAATCCCAGCTGTTTTTAGAGTCCTCATCCCACAGAGTCCTGCAGTTCATATGAGTAAGTAAGTAAATAGGGAAAGTACCAGCCAGGTAAATTTACACAAATAAGAAAAGTAAAGTCCTGCCACCAGATTTGATGTCCTGACTGACTAAATTGCTTAAACCTCCAAAGGTAAATTGCAAAAGCTAATAAAATGTCATGCATCTCTTCAACCACAGCTCTGAGACTTAGCAAATGTAGGTGATGGAAAGCTGTCTCCCCCACCGTGCACAGGGCACGCTCTTCGGGGTGATGTGGATTAGTCTTGTATGTTTTACTGCTCCGAAGGAAATTGTCCTTGAGAAATGTAGAGAGAGTTTGAAAGGTTTGACATAGATGGAGAACACTGCACACCAGAAGTGAAAGAGTTCAGAGTTTTCAAATTGCAGTGTAAACCGAAAGCTTGGTTAAATAACAGATCTGTCCTTTTTACTCTTTGAATAAATTGGATAAGAAAAAAAAATATGCTGACTTAGGGGAAAAAAGCTGTTGAAACCAAATGTTCCTGGAAGAAGCATGAAGTTTAATTACTATCACACCTCACTTCTCAAGGAAACATGACACTGTTTTACATGAGTGACCAGAATGGTAATTTTGACAGATAGTAACAAACACTTGGAAAATCAAAAATAACTGCTGGACTGTATATTTGATATGTGTAGGATAGGCACAGAAGCAGCACACATTCACTTAAAGGAGGCGGCCTTAAGCCATAGGCAGAACCTAGCTTGAGAAACTGATGTGCTCTAGTGGTAAGCTCGAAGGTCCTTTGATGCCAGCCTGGGCTTCTCTTCTAAGTCCACACTGCTCTATAAGCTTTCGCCACCATTTTATCGAATAATAGCAGACTGCAATTAAAAGCTTCCTAAACCTGACTTTGCAAATGTGCAATGATTGTCCTGAGAAAATAGTTGGTGTCTTCTACAATAGTTCAGCCCTGGTTCTCTTCTGAATTAGCTTCAAGGAAGTGAGAAAATATCTGTGCTTAGCTAGAACTCATTATTCAGCGATGTCTCGGGAATAAGAATTTTTAATCCTTCCCCCCTTTGGCCTTTGCACATTGCCCCAATTTAAACAGTCTCTGGGGATACCAATAGCATTGTGCCCATTACAGCCCACTTGCTTGAGAGATACCAAGAAGCATGCACAAGTCTCACTGACCACTTGTCTGTCTATTATTTTAATAATATTTATAACAAATGTCTTATTGTAAAATATGTATACATCAGTGGTAAACTTGGAAGCGTATGTGAAGGCTATGACCATATATGACCATTAAATGTCCTACAAATCACTTAAGACAATTAATTAAGGAACCAACACTGTGAGGTTTTATTTTATGCAGCATTTTCTTTTCCATGTCTTAAATGATTATTTCCCAGATTTGGTTTAAATGTTTTCAACATTGTTTCCTGCATGGAATCTAGTGCTGTCTGCAGCCACACGAGACAGGCATGTGACGTCTTCAGTGCATAGAAAGGAGATGATCCTCCAGCTTCGTTTGCAAAGTCTCCAATTCCCAGATGCAGCACTGACAATTAAGGAATCTGTATGGAACATGTCAGATCCTAAACCAAGTGGCTGCCTGTGACCTCTTGTTTGCAGTGTGATTTGCAGCAAGTCAGCAGCCAAATTAAAATAGTTGGTTGCAGAAACAGCTTTGGCTCTTTAACAGGATCCAGCTAGGATGAGATCTCTCCTGTAAGTTCTTGTAGAAAGATATCTAAGAACCAGAAAGATCAACAATAGCAAAACAATGTAGAAATGATCCCGAACTCCTGAGTACGTATCTGTGAAAGGTTTTGTTACGTGTAGCCTGTACAGGCTGAGGGCAAAGATGAGCTCAGAATCCAGCCCAGCTATTGGTGTTGGTCGATTGGTGGGATTTATCCTTTGGAACCTTCATCCTCATCATTAGATAGGTGGAAATATTAGCCAACTCACTGGATTAATGGAGGATTTAAAATAATTGTGTCCATGCATTTCATATCTGTCTCTTTCTAGTGGCTTCCATTCATCAGTCAAATTAACTTGCAGTACCTGTTACACTGATAACAGTAAACTACCACATTCCAAGGGGCCTCACCTCACATGAACATCTGCTGCTTGCTGTTATCACAGGATCAGCCCATGTTTGCAAGCTAGTCTGGAAGATGCTCACTGACTCATTAAGGAGAAGTAATCTGTGCTCGGGTGAGGGTGGTGGCCCAGTCAGTATTTACACTGCAGCACTGACGACCTAGGTTTAAAACCCAGAACACACACAAAGCAACAGGTGGTAATGACAACTTGTAACCCCAGTTGAGCCACAAATGGGATGATCCCTGGAGCTTGCCAAATTGGCCAGTCCCCTGTCTCAAAAGTCGATAAAACAGAATCTAACAGACATGAGTACAAGGTTCAGATCCTCAGAAGTACACGGGTGCATGTGTCAGGAGATTGTGACCCCAGATTCTGAAAGTCTCAGGCAGCGAACCTTGGAGCAAGGTAGATAGCTGGCCTGACCTTATCGATAAGCTTTGGGTTCAACGAAGATACAGACCCTGCCTCTATAAATGAGGCACAGAGTGACCTAGGAAGTCTTCCATGGTCAGCCTCAGAACTTCCATGAATATGTCCAGACACGTGTTCATGCATCTATACCCACTAGAATCATGTGACATGGGTGCTTCCACAACTCTAAGGATCTGGGAATGAGTCACAGAGACTCTCCCTTTTTTAAAAAAATGAATAAGTATATACTAGCCCTGAGAGCTTAAGACTATAGTTCACAAAGATGGCAAGCATGTCTCAACTCCAAAGGTTCCTTCCTGAGGGATTCCACCTAACACTCAGCTACCAAGAAATCCTCTGCTTGCCTGTGGCCAGTGCTCACCTGTTTCTCCAGTAGGGTTTGGGGCTTTGTTTCTCTCTGGGTTTTGAGAGGCATTGTTCCTCATACTGACTTTTCTCTCCTATCACTACACTATTATCAAGCCGCTGTTGCCTTAGCAACTCTTGACTAGGCTTCAGTTCTCAAGGCTTGTTTCTCTGGAGTCAGTCTTCAAATGCCTTCTAAATGAGCCAACAGCTCTCTTCCTGTCACACACTGAGGCAGCGTTCCTGAGAAGAAAACTGACTGTGGAGATGAAGCATTTAATCTACTCAGATTTATCAAAGAACTGTTCTGTTTTACTCACTAATATAGCAGCTAAATATTATATCATCAATATTGTTCCACCTAAAAGATAGGCAGATACAGCATTATTTGTTTTTAAGATATGGAGAATAGAAATGCCTCAAGTCTGAAGTGGGTACATCAGCAGCATGCTAGTCTACAGTAGCAATTAAGAACAAGCTTTCTGAAGAAATGAAAGAAAATACATGATATATGCCTGTATGTATGTATGTATGTATGTATGTATGTATGTATGTATATGAAATACTTATGTGTACCATGCAATTTTATGAGTAATAATTATCCTTAAGATAAATTTAAATCTTAATAGTGACTATTTCACAGTTGGCAAATTCTGGGAAATTACAAAAATCAGCACCTGACCTCTAGCAGTGGTTAATGCCACCCTGTCTCTAGGTGCTAAATCACACTTTCACTGCCAGTAGTGATCTTTTTTTATTATTCTTTTTTAAAATTTGAATTAGAAACAAGATTGTTTTACATGTCAATCCCAGTTCCCACTCCCTCCCTCCTCCCCTACCACCCTCCTCCAACTAAAACCCTACCTATCACATATCCTTTCTGCTTCCCAAGGAGGGTGAGACTTTCCATAGGTGTCATCAGAGTCTGTCCTATCCTTTGGGATAGGGCCTACCTGCCCCCCCCCCCGTGTTTCTTGGCTCAGGGAGTATTCCTTTATGTGGATTGGATTCCCAAAGTCCACACCTATGCTAGGGATGACTACTGAACTTCTACAGGAGGTCCCATAGATTTCCGAGGTCTCCTCACTGAAACTCACGTTCCTGGGTTCTGGATCAGTCCCATGCTGGTATCCCAGCTATCAGTCTGGGCACTAAGCCATTCTGAGAGAGGTAACCCAATCATAAAAAGACAAACATGGTATGTACTCATTCATATGTGGATTTTAGGCTTAGAGTAAAGGATTACCAGCCTATAATCCACACTGCCAGAGAAGCTAGTAAACAAGGAGGACCCTAAGAGAGACATACATGGTCCTCTGGAGAAGGGGAAAGGGACAAGATCTCCTGAGCAAATTGGGAGCATGGGGGGGCGCTAGGAGATTGAGAAGGGGAGAAGAAGAGGCATGAGGAGGACATGAGAGAGCAGAAATTTTGAGTCAGGGGAAGGATAGAAGAAAACAAGAATGGAGATACCATAATAGAGGGAGACATTTTATGTTTACAGAGAAATCAGGCACTAGGGAAAGGTCTGGAGATCTACAAAGATGACACAAACTAACAATCTAAGCAACAGAGGAGAGGCTACCTTAAATGCCCTCCCAGTAATGAGATTGATGACTAACTTATATACCATCCTAGAACCTTCATCCAGCAGCTGGTGAAAGTAGAAGCAAACACCCACAACTATCACCAAACTGAACTGGAATCCAGTTGCAGAAAAGGACAAGTGATAGGCAAATCATTCCAGACTAGGCTGGTGAAACCCACAGAAACAACTGACCCGAACAACGGGGAGCCAGTAGTAATCTTATGTTGCCTATTTTAAGGAGACCTGAGTCTTCAGAGGTGACCTAAATCTGCCTTTGACATGCCTCTTTCTGCTCTAAATTTGCCTGCCCATTTCCTTCTCTGAAAACCATATTTGGTGTCACTGATTCCCCAGGATAAAGGACATATTTATCTGTTCTGGCTCAGCACTTCATAACATGTCATTTCCCCACTGGCCTTAAGATTCCCCTACTTGGTTGGGCCTGGAGCCTTCAACGCTCTTTGAAGATCTGTAGTTTGTTTTCAGGACACACAAGCACATTTAGCTTGAATCTTCCTTCCTTGCCTGTCTCTGGCAGCTACATTGCATCATCATCAGCATCAACATCAATTTCCTTTGTTACAGTGTGATGGTGACATGGCTATCATGTTAGAAGTGTAAATGGTGCAACACATCACATCTACATAGGAAATATCCAGAGAGAATTCCTTTAGGATTCAGCAATATCTATGGAGTGTTTGGAGAGAATAAAATGATCTTATGTTAATTCTATTGCTCCTAATGAACTTTGCCACAATAACTAAGAAATAAGACAGAGGCCAGTGTCCTCTGGACATATGAAGGGCAGAATACAATGGCACTGACTCTTAGCTGACAGTGTAGTCAGATGTAAAAAGGAATGCCCTTCCCAACAACACATAGCATGGCTGCATAGGAGTTATAGTAAGCATTTCGTTCTCATTGCTTTTGTTTATTTGTTGATTTATTTTATAAAGAGCAGCAGCATGGGATATGGTGAAATCCAAATAATTGTCTTGAAACTGGCATGGAATTCCAATTTCCAATTCAGCCTTAAACAGTCCTGAAATTCAAAGCAAGGCACTCTGCAGTGAGAGAATATCAAGGTTGTAGTCAGCCTTAGTCTTATAATTGTTCACTTCTCTTTGCTCTATGAATTCTTTATGATTTAGATTATTTGAAAAACACCAGCAGGTACAGGAGATAAAAGCCCTGCACCATGTGCCTGCCCTGGGGGAACCCCAAGGGCCACCTGACCTTTTAGGGACCTGGAAAGGGGGATTTATTGTAGTGGTTTAGATGACAAAGAGCCTGGTATCTGAACACTCAGTCCTCTCCATGTAGTATTATCAGGTTTTGTGAATCTGGAAGGGTTTCCTCTTGGTTGCATTTTGCCCTGACTTCTGTTACAAACGAATAGATACTTAAGATACACATAGCCACATAATCTTTGACTTTTCCCTTACTTACAAGAAACTATCATACTTGATATATCAACAGAATTTTGTCATTTATGTGCATAAATAGTCTGAACTGTATAGGGGTTTATAGTGTTGGCTACATTTATAGATGGTTAAATAAATCCAGTATTTATGGAACATTTTCATATGTCTTTGCATATGTCTTGAATATTATTAATTAAAAAGGCTAAATACCAAAAGCCTACCAATAGCAAATCTGTACCCTGGAACTAGAGTGTCAGCAAAGAAATATCTCAAGAATTTTACCAATCTAGAATAATATTACAGATATTTAAGCTGTCTAATTAAATGTGGAGAGTTTCCAGAAACTCTTCAGTTGCAATTTTCATAGAATTTCCAAAGGGAAAAAATGAATTGAAAAAAGAAAACACATGAAAAAATAAGTTATTTTCTTGATTTTCTTTGAACTCAACAGAAAAAAAAAAAAAAAAAAAAAAACAGTGGCAGTCTTTAAAGAATCACCATACCCTATTTTTTATGGTTTCATGGTATTCTTTTAAAAAGATTGAAAAAGACTAGAATTCATTACAAGTCCTTAATTGCTGGTTTCTCTACAAAATAGATGTTTACTTGTGGTTTTCAGAATAGCTCCCATTCACTGGAAGGAGAGCGTATGCAGCCCAAGTTTAAATAAACAGCAATGTTGTACTAAGTTTGCAAAAGCATAATTAGTCATAGAGGCACAATATTTTTAAGCGTAGAATTCTTGTTCTCCAGCTGTAGTGGGTAAATCTGCAGTGCAGAGGCAGCTCGTCATCATCTCTCTGAAGTCCAGGCCTCCTTTTGACTGAAAAGCACTTTCTCTACCCACTGGTTGGCAAAAGGAGTAATGCGTAGCAGCCATCCCCCACAGATACATTTGTGGGGCTTACAAACAGGTCAAAGTAGATTTCTTGAACCAGCCTCATTGGACTGTGCTTGTTTTGTCATGCAATGATAACAGGTGACATAGGATGACCAACTGAAGTGATTTCACAGTGTGTGAAGCTTTGACAACAATGCTTCATTTCCTGTATATAAAAAGTGGCAGAGCCAGCTATTGTCAAAGGGACTCACTCTAAGAACCTGGGACATAATGCAACATTGTAACTAGTCCAACTGTGATATTGATAGAGATAATGGGACTCAAGTAACTGGTCATAAAATCAGGTGTGAACCCCATTTAAACCAGTAAACCTTGCTCTTGCCCATAATTTGAAAGTATACACATAATCACAACATATATAGAGAATGTAATGGACCCAGCACCACACGGTTGAAATTCTCTTAAGGAAGAAAACAGACAGATGGCAGGCTGATAGGTGTATAGCTCTGTGTACATGTCTGAGTTGTTCATGCAAGCATCAGCTGTTGATTTTATGTGACCTTATGTGTGATGCTTTTCCTGTTTTACACAAATAGAGGTAGCATTTCTTCTTCTGACACTGAACTTATTAAACAAGAAGGTAGAAGTTTCTAAAATTCCAAATGTCTTATCAAAATAGTAGGCAGGGTTTTATCACTATTCTATAGTAAGAAAACAGACAAAAACAAAAAGAGAGCTTTCCTGGGACCTCAGAGCCACAGGTCTCTTCCTTCACCTGGATTAAGATACTTCTCAAACATACTGAACGATGGCAAGTCAGACAGATGTCCCTGCAATTCATGACAATTTCTGAAATGGCCATGAAGAACAGTGTAGATTTAAATCCACAACAACAAAAAGGAAGCAGCAGACAAAGATAAAGAAGTCTGATACTGGAGCATGACCATACACAGAAGCACTTAAGCATCAAGGTTCAGCTAAGGAAACTATGATATGAACATGGAGGAGCTGGGGCAAGGAAAGACCATGGGTCAAGTCCAGTGTTGCCTGAGGAAATGGGAAGCTTTATAAATGTTGTGTGGGGAATCCTGCAAGTTTACACTATTTTAAAGATTCATTACTATTTACTTATATATGTGTATATGTCCTGTTGGGGGCTACTCACGGAAGCCAGAGGAAGACTGATAGCTCAGTTCCCTGGAGCTAGAATTACAGGTGTTAGAAAATGAACTCAGGTCTTCTGGAAAATCAGTGTGTGCTCCTAGTCACTGAGCCAGGTCTATACCCCCATACATCTAAAAAAATCCAAACAAAATCTGAAAAAAAACATGGAGGAAGTGTTAAAGACAAAGCTTCCATCATTCTGGTAAGTCAAAATTCATTTGCCTATTAACAAAATGAAATATTAATTAAAAATGCAACAATGGATGCAGCCAGTTCATGACCACAAAAAGTCAAAGGTCTAGGAAACATAAAAGCAAACTTTTTATTATTAATGGAAAACAGTGTACCTGTAAGAACTTATAATTAATATTTTCTGATATCCACACATTGATATTCTATAAAATTATTTTATAATAAAATATAACGAAATTATATGTTAGCAGGGTGTGATGGCACACACCTTTAATACTAGCAACTTGCAGGCAGAGACAGAGAACTTGTCCTCAAGGCCAGCATTGTCTATATAGTGATCTAAGTCAGCCAGAGATACACAGTGAGATCCTTTCTAAACAACAAACAAACAGAAACATAAATTACCTTGTAGCTATGTGTTGATGTACAACAGTGAGTAGTAACAGTTTCACTAGACTGTATATTGGCTTATTGTACTTAAAGTAGATGCATAAACACGTGTGTTTGTGTATGTCCTCACACAACACTGAGTACATGCATAAGTATAATCGTGAGTACCTCTATGGTGACACCCTTTCCTCCCATTAAGACACATTCTCCTGGAGAAAGGATAACTCCAACTGAAACAGACCTCATAAGTCCTCAAGACAAGCCTTTGATTTCACAAGGCCCCTTCCAGAGCCTGCAGCAACAACCTACACCAGTAAACAAGCTGGAGCCCAATGGTTTAGAACAGGACAAGTCTTGCACAGCACAAAGTCCAATAAAGGTTTAAATGCAGTGTTTTACACATATACCTGATTCCTACTAGTGTTTCACTGTGAGACTAACACCCTTTATCCAAAGCATCTACTTTACTAATATAAGGCTTTGAAGTGATTACTGGATCATAAATACTTTTGTAGATATAATGAAGGAAAAATAATTTAAACCACTTTTTAATTTTTTATCTAACCAATCCCTTTCAATGTAACCTCTTATTACCTGGTGGAAGATGTTCATATGTATGGATAGATAGATAGATGGTTGGATGGATAGATAGATAGATAGATAGATAGATAGATAGATAGGGCAGGAAATTACCAATATGGAACCAGGTAGAGATACAAGGTATTTTAATAGGGAAAAAGCCTTACTTACAGAGGGACCTAGGCAGCCGGTGGGCAGCAGTCTGTACAGCAAGTCGAAAATGAAACCAAAAATAGAAACCAGCCACCTGGCCAACCCTCACTCTATGTCACCCTGACCACTTCCTCACAGGCATGGTCAGGCACACATTTAGCCAGCCCCTAAGCAGGCATGGCTTACATATATATATAATATATATATATATATATATATATATATATATTGGTTGATGAATAAAACACTAATTGAGCAGTAGTCAGGCAGGATGTATAGGTGGAGCTATCAGAGGAGGAGAATTCATGGCCAAAGGAGATCCAAGATGGGCCAGGGATTATCTTGTAAGATAAGACCTCATAGAAACTCTTAGATTAGTGTTACAGAGTAATAATTAAGAGAGAGATAGCCAATAAGAAGCCTGAGTCATTGGCCAAACAGTTTATATTAATATGTGTCAGTGTGTTTAATTGTGGCTAGACAGCAGTGAGACCAATAGGGAAATAATCTCCAACTACAATTGCCTTTCTCTATTTCTGGGATAATCTCACTGACAAATGGGGAAAGCTTTTTGTACAGAAATAACTGACTAGAGAGATGTGGGTTCACTCAGTTTCCCAGAGGGAGAGAAAGCATCCTGCATGTCTGAGACACTGCGATGATTGTGAATTGCTATAAAGGCCATAGCTTATTTTCTCATGAATTTCACTTCATCTTCATATGTAACCTTCTGAGCCTCTGTTCATGTAATGCTTCCAAGTTTTTTGCTCTCTAAAGAGAAACTAAATGCAGAAATTACTGGTCACTTTGGCCTCTTCCAGCATGTGCTGACAAAGTAAAGTCTGGGGCAGCATAGGAGGAAAGGAGAGTTGAGCCAAATTCTAACAAGCCATGCACACCAGGAGAGCAGATATTCTGGCAGGGCTCCCATATCAGCCACATTAGGGCCATTCTCACTCTGGCTGAGGACATGATCTGACATAATGACACAGGGTGAAGAGCAACTGTGACTTACTCTGTTCCAATTTAATAAGAGCTTACCATGTGCTCAGGGAAGGTGCCTGACAGAGTGAAATGATACACTATTTCATGATGGAGCCCTCCAAGAAACAGCAATCACTTAAGCTAAAATGCTCTTGGAATTTCTTCATTACCTCTCATCTAGAAACACAAAAGCAACATCATTATTGCTTTGTTCATAAGAATCCCTCACTCTCTGTCCATCTACAGTTCCTGATATATACACAGGCACCGTCTTCCCTTTAGGCAATTGAATTCATAACTGATCCTTACCTTATGCTGGCAAGATAAAGTGTCATTCCAGATCATTATAAATCTCTGATGACAAGGAACAAACAGGGGGCAAGCTTACTCGATTTGGGAAAACAGTTTTAATCAAGTTAAAACTTTAATTCTTTCAGAGACTTTCAACTTAAAAGAGCAAAAGAGGGCACTGGTGTCAGTAAAAATGCTTTTCTTTGGGTTTGCAACAAAAGCAGTAAAAACCATTTGACATTCATTCTTTAAATATAACAGTAGGATTAGGAAGAATACAAGCGAGGACATGCAAAACCAAAAGTTAAATTAGTAAATGTGTACGATAAAAGGAAAAAACCTCCTTCAAAAACATAAACTATTGTTTTTTTAATGTTGTTATTTTTTTTTGTTTTGTTTCACAAAGGAAGAGATTCTAGAGTCTCTGGCCTATTGCCCTCTTCTGTTCTTTGCTCTTCATGATGAATTTGAGTAGATCAAAGCAGCTAACCATAGAGCACTTAGTTAAACACCATACCTCTTATGTTGGAGGATGTATATAATATCATACCATGCCCTCAAAATCAATTATGCTCAGTAAGTTGTTTTAAATAAAACATATGAAAAAAATGATAAAAAGAAAATTTAGGAAGAAGTGGACATATATTTAAAAAATACCACTAGCAAAGATTAACTCAAAAAATGTTACAGCAGGATTAAATACGCTGATAAATATATGCCTAGCATATTATTAGACATTATGGTATTTCTAGAATTTACCTGGGTTATGATTTAGTCATAGTAAATAAACATAGAGAGAATATTATTATACACAGAAAATGTACATCAGCCCAAAGGACTAGGAAACTGATTCTTAAAAATTTTGAGTTTAGAAAGCAAACATTCTAACTAGGTAAGACAAATCTATATGGATTCCAGAAGAAGCCACAGTGTAATGAGTTAGGATCCACAGGGTGCTGCACTCCTTGGATGGAAATTGCATCATCACTGTTCATGTAGGATGCTCTCATTTCAATTAGGGCTTTGCTACTGCCTGGAAAACATAAATTTAGTCAATTTCCTAAAGAAATTCACTCACAAGAGTGTCAACCATGATCAGTGACCCTAGGATTAGTACAAACTTCCACAGAGTCAGCAAAGAACACATCAGATAAGGCTGATGAGGCATCACACACTGTACCCTCCACCCACTGTGGCTTGTGACTATCTACACTGCCTTGTCCTGTTGAGACAAGTGCTAGACCTCAGCCACTGGAGAAGAGCAGGCAAAGCTTACAGTTAGCATCCATACCCCATTGCATATACATCTGTTGATATGTTTTCCCAGCCTTCAGCCTCTTGAGGTACAGAAGGACAGAGTGTGGTCTCTTAGTCTTGGTTTCCTCCAGCTGTCTGGAGGCAGCTCTGGGAGTGATTTCAGTTGCATTTCCCATGGTAATCAGGTGCTGTTGTTCCACCGAGTTCCTCTTTGTTTTCTTTTCTTTTATTCTAAATAATGTGTTCCCTTTGTTTTCGTCACTCTTGGCAATGTAATTAGACCATCTAGAGTCTATTACTACCTTGAGTCCCTTGCTGGAGGCTTCGGGAGACTGTGGACCTACAGAGTACCTCCCTTCTCCAGCCAATGGGGAGGTTTCTTGTGCACAGGAGAGGGAGGGGGTAGAGCTGTAAAAAGCTTTCTTCATCTTCTACCTGTTCTTTTCCAAGCCTGTCAGCCTGTCAACTTAAGGGAAGTGCCGAGAATTGGCATTTTCAACCTTTTCCATTCTTTCATCCATTCCATTCATTCCATGCACTCTCCTTCTTAAACACACACACACACACACACACACACACACACACACACACACACACACACACACACACACCATGAAATGTTTTATAGGTGTTTTATAAGAATACATCTTCCTTGCATGTATTCCATGGATAGATGCTGTACTTTTTACTCCTTTGTAAGTCTATTCAGTTCTTTGGTCAATGTCTGGGATGTTTTTCTGGATAATTATGTTTTACTTTAATCACAGAACATGAACTGAGACATTACAGATATGACTTCCATTTGCCTTAGTAGCAATGGAGAAATACTGATGACTACAAATGTCGGGTGGCACTTTTATTTTTAGAAATAATAATCAGGAATGGTTTGATATATGCAATAAAACGTATGCACACATACTACTAAGAAACATATATTTTCTAGTTATTTTAAAGAACTATGAAGAAGGCTTATGTCTCCCAAACTACCATAATCTCCAAGTGTAAGAGAGTCTAATTCCATTTGCAAATGTCATCTCTTTGTGCTTCTCTTATTAAATCAAATTTTAACTAGATGTTGAAATACTCATGCTATAAACAGCAGACTCCAAAGAAAGATGACATAATAATTGAAAATTAAGAACAAAACTTAGCAGTGTACACTCAATGCCAGAATCTACTGTTCTCTCAAAGAAGACACAATTACACTGGAGCAGCATTTACAGTTTTAGAGAAAACTGTTGACATTTATTCATGAAAAAATGAGCCAGAGTGGGAAACATTTGAAAGACACAAAACTGTGGAACTAGAGAAAAAGTTAGTATCTATATAAAGGACTCAGAACAAGAGAATATGATTGGGTAGAAGCAGGAAAAAATGACATCAGTGCTACAAAATGTAAATGAAATGCTAATCTTCGAAGGGCTCTACTCTTTAAAATAAAATAAAAAAGCAACAAGTTAAGGTGCAACAAAATAGCTAACAGGTCTACAAATTTATGAAATTTTAGACAAAAATCACATAGAATTGAGGCTTGAGATAGAATCCTGGTAAGTATAGAGCTTGTTTGTACAAGAGTAAAAATCAGTTTGACATAATTTGTTCCAATGACGTCTGCTGTAAGCAGTGACCACCCTTCGAGACAGGTACTCTAGAGGAATTTTTAGTTTTGAATTAGCAGGCAATCATGGAGATGTTCATACCAGCATCATGCAAAACAGCAAAATCAAAATTATCATGATTATCATTCTCAGGAAAATTGTACAGATAAGTTGGTATAGAGTCAAGTAGTAAGACAGTCCACAGAAATGAAAACCTAATGAGCTATAGTTTTCTGCATTCATACAGATGAATTTTGATGGCTGTTCATATTGAGCTAATAAAAGGCAAGTCACAAAGGACTATGCATATCATGATGTCATTTTGAGGAAATTCAAACAATAGTGGAAAATATACTGTTCACCATTGATGAAACAAAAATATGCAGGGACAGTGAAGAAAAATGCTTTTATATTCTGCTTAAGTGTAGTTTCAGAGTAAGGGTTCTTCTCTGAGAAAAGGACATGAATATATTGAGGAGTGTATAGGGAGGTCACATGTATTGGTTTGTTGTATTTGATAAAGTGACTCCATGTAATTTTATTTTCATGATTACATTCATAAGTAAAGTCTAAGCTATAACAGGTTTATAAACTATTATATATAATCATATAATTATACCACATTTACACAAGTATGTGCATACATAAAATGTTGTACAATTTTGATTTATTTTTCCAAAAGAATAAGGCAGCTTCCTTAAAAAAATTTCCTTTTGGATGTCCCAAAGATGAGCAAAAATGAGCAATTTTCATTAATCCCAGAAAATATCATCAAATGTGACATGCATTTGGTGAACAAAGCATGAGAAGCCTTTAGGCGTAAGAGTACATTATTTTCCATAATTACAATCCATAGACAGTGGAGCCATAAGGCTGTTCATGTTAGAAACTTTTCTAGTGGTGTACCTTCTGCACACTTCATTGTGTCTAGTCACTTGACTTTTGGATGAAAGGAGTAGGCTGGGAAAAGATGTCCCAAGTCACACTGACGAAAGCATGTGGCTAGCTTGTAAGTGCAGTTACCTGAATCAGGTATCACTGTAAGGAAAAGTAGATGGCTCTCACAAGCCAGGAGAAAGCCTCAAATCAGCATTCCTTCATCGGCCACACACTGAATTTCTATGCCTGCTCTGAGTCCAGAAGCAGATTTAGTAACTGAATCCCATCCCCTTGCAGACAGTCTATGGCTCTGAACTTTGTTTCTGTGGTGTGTAACTACCTGATCCTAATTTGCTGATCCATACTTAAATTCAGAATGTGTTATTTGGAATCCAGTGTTCCTATGATCTTGCTACAATCACACCTGAGTGCACAATGTTATTTCTCCATTCTTGTGAACATAACCTCCAGTTAATTTTCTCCATGGTGTGCCTTTGTGTCACCAAAAATTTTTGCTAAGTTGACATGATCAACTGTTATGATCAACATGATCAACTATTATGATAATGCCATTTTGTTCACATGATATTGTCACTTTTATAGTTTGAAATGATCAGATGTTAGTAATTTATGTAATTTATGCTTTCTTTCTAAATACAGGATGTGGAGATGCCTGCATGTGACCTAACCTCCTGGCACTGTGGATTGGTAGCTGCTCACTGAAGAATCACAGTGATGCTCCCATTTTCCAAAGACCATCTCATGCATTATATCCTGGCATTACATCCTGTCACTGGGTGTACAGTGAGACTTCTGCACTGACCATCTACTAAGCCAAGTTATTTTTTTAGCTCAGGGTTTTCTAAGGAATAAACAAAATTAAAAATACAAAAATAGTTAACTGAAATCTTACTCCAGCAGATTTATATAATTCTACATGAGGTAAAGATGGACAAAAATTAATTAAGTTGATTTTGAAATAGCATATCATCTAGATCTTGGCTTGATGTGAAAAATGATTTAATGCCATAAATTCCACATGCATAGTATAGCTGAAATTAGACCAACTTGAAAAAGAAACTTAAACAAGTTAAAATTAATTTGGTAAGAATAACTCTTCCTTTATACAAACAGAGCTTGAAGTTGTATCTTGTGAGAACATGAGTGTTTTCTTTGTGTGTGCATGCGTGCGTGCATGCGTGCATGAGTGCGTGTGTGTGTGTGTGTGTGTGTGTGTGTGTGTGTGTGTGTGTGTGTATGTGTACTAAGAATTCATCATATGTCCTATAGATAAACAGAGATAGTAATTTGAAACTAAAACTACATAGATTGAGATGTGGTATGCATATATAACACAAATGATTACCTAAGCTAATTAACACAGCCATGATATCAAACATTTGTCATTTTCCATGGTGACACTCGAAGAATCATGAGCTGGTGTCCTAGCAAATTCCAGAAAATCAATACAACACTAAGAACCACAGTTACTATGCTGTGACCTTCAGGGAATATCCAGCTCACGAATGAAAGCTTGTCTACTTGTACCCACCATCCTGATTAGTCCTGATCCCAGACCCTGGCCAATGGCATTCTCCTCTGCTTCTGTGAGATTGGCTACTTTGGATTCTTTACATAAGTGAAGACACACCATATTTCATGCTTCTCTGTTTTGTTTATGTTGCATGACACAGTGGTTCATGCATAGTTTAACATACAGTTTTTCTTTTCATGACCAAATATTTTATTATACTGATATCACATCTGTAAGATATTTTCATTTCTTGGCAGATATGCAGCTCTTTCTAAATCTCATGAAGACATGGACAATTCAGGAGCTAAAGATCAGATGGCCACCATCCATAACAAACACAACTTGTCCTTATATATCATCTCATCTCCTGCTTAATCCACTGGTTTCTTATTTGCTTGTTGTTTTTTTCTTTTGTTTTGTTTATCTTTACTATAAAAATCCTTGTCATGTATCTAATTAGGTGTGTTTACAAACTGAAAATAGAAAAATTATCCCTTGTGGTTTGTTGCATTCAAGGAAACATGAACTAATATCAGTTCTTTCTAAATATTGTGATAATTGAAATGGAAGCAGAGATGTCAGATAAAAATATAATAAAAAATATAGTAGTTAGTGCTTTGCTCTTAGGTTATGCTCTAGAGTTCAATTTTTGAAAGGATTAAATTTATAAACATCAAAGGAAGACTGCCCTGAAGCTAAGAATTTTATCAAAAACATCCCTGCTTTGTTATGTCCCTTATGTAAAAATGTAAGACCATGCACCTGCTGGTTGGAATGGTCTCTGTTTACTTTGTGCAATAAAGCAAACTAAGAGAAATCAAAAAATAAATAATATCTAATGATAACTCTTTCCACTAGACACCTGAGTTCTGTCACCACTTCAGGGCCCCCAAATAACACACAGAGACTCTGTTAGTTACAATACTGTTGGCCAATGACTAGGATTTCTTATTTGCTAGCTCTGTCTTAAGTATCAACCACAACTATAAATCTATATATTTTTATAAGGACTTATCTTACCAAGGAAACCAGACTCATGTGTCCTCTCTTCCCTGGGATCACATAGGGACTTCTCTTTATCACATTTCCCAGAATCCTCATTGACTCCCAGTCCCACTTGTCTTGTTTCCTTATTGACCAACAGTGCTTTATTCAACAACCAATAAGTTAAACATGTACACCAAACAACATTCTCCATCATCAGTGTATTCATGTTTCATAGAAAAATAAAATCAGAACCAAGTTTGAACAGCTGATTATTGTTTTTAGTGTATTTTGTTTTTTGTAAAAATAAAATATTATCATATATTAAATAAATGAAAATATTCAGTTGTCAAAAAATTGATTTACCTCTCTATTATGAGTCTGAGATCTGTCCTTCACTGTGTGTATGAGTCTGGTTTGCCAATGAAGCCATATCTGCTTGTATCTATCTATACAGTCTCTGTCTTTATGTTTTATGAATAGAGTGGCCTCTGACACTTGCAGATATAGCTTTGTTCATACTTACTGATTAGTGTTGTTCCTGGTATACAAAACAACACAGGAAGATGATACAATTTGGTCCCTAAGAGGATAAGAATGGGGAAAGGTGAAATCTCTTTAGATGTTTTGGAGAACAGTCTTGAGTGTATGAACAAGTAAATAACAATGTGTGTAAGTACTTTCTACACAGGTGAAGGTATGTTCTCTGTCCAAATTCTAGTCCTTGAGAGAAATAAGAGTCTTTCCTTGTATCCCATACATTCCAATTGTATGCTATTCTAGGGCTGGTAGAGAAAGAGATCCTTGACTCCTGGGTGAGCCTCAAGAGTCTGCATGCACTAAGAAGAAAAGCCTAAGATAGCTTTTTATGACATAAAACTTCTTTTCACTTAGATCGGTTTAGGACAGCATTTTAAGCAGAGACTAACAGAGTTAAGATTTAAAAGTGAAAACATTCTAACCAGATTTTTCTCAATAGTTTTGAAATTCAGTGGGAAAAATGTGTTCTTAGCATCTGTTTATCGAGTTCCTATTCTGCTTGGTGAGCTTGGGATATTTTAATGAATTATCTACAGAAGGCTTCTAGCAAGGTTACAAATACAGACATAAATAATTATGACTCAAAGAAGGAGCTGTTCTTGCTGTGAGAGGGACTTAGAATGTTACTGAAATATACAGACAAGAAAAACATCATCTCTGATGTTGCAGCAAGAAAACTTTAAGGAGGAAATGTCAATTAAACAGGCCTTGAATAATCATTTGTTTGAGGACATTCATTGATTAGAGCAAAGACATAAAGAATGTATTCTATAAAGTCAATAGGTTATATAAAGCTTTATGGGGAAATACAATGGAAAACAAAAACACATTTATGGAACTTTACAGTGTACCTGGAAGACACTCTGCCTATTGTATTCAATTTTGCAGAGTTTTCACTTAGGAGGTGATGCCATGACTATCTTTTAGAAACAATGCCTTATATTGATACAGAATCAGGAGACTCCATATAACATTTTAAACTTACTAGGATGAATGAGACCATCCAAAGAGATAGATCCTAAGGAAGAGAACAATCCAGCATCTGGAAAAGTTAAGGTGATGGCTGAGTTTATCAGAATTGCTGACCTCTGCCTACTGACAATATGGGAATTTGGTTAGATCCAAGGACACTGGGTATCAGATTTTTCCCAGAGACAACAGTGTGAGGTGTGGGAGGCAACATAGGGAAACTGTGTAGAAAAACATGTTCACCGCAAAAAAACACAAATACTAGAATTAAAGCTATGTGTTCAATATGATATTACCCCATGTTTCTGCAGATGGGTTCCAAGAGGTGGTGCTGTGTGGACATGTCACAGAGCCTTTGAGAATTGTGCCCTAGCTGAAGGAGGTTGATCTCTGAGATGGAAACAAAGCAGGCTTGGAATACAGCCTGCTCTCTTCTTCCAGTCCTTGCTCAGCTGCCTGGCACAGGGAGATGTGAGCAAGCAGCTGCCCACTCTGGTCACCACAGGCCTGTGGTGCTCTTCCGTCATATCCTGCATGGGGATGGACCACCTTGACTCAAACAAGGAGCCAAGAAAGCAACTTTCCTTCTTGAGTATCTGGTTACAACAATGAGAAACAGAAATATCACACTCTTGGTTAAAACAGAAATCCAAATATGAGAAAAGGTGAACTGATTAAACGATTGCTGACAGGAAGAAATAGAAAGTTATTTATAATCAACAGATGCCTGTTCAAATCTCTGACCAACTCTAAACGCCTTGGGTTGAAGGGAGACACTAACTTATTTTATTGAAAGGGTGCTGGGAAGAATGAGAATTTGTATTTGATATTCAGAGTACCAAAGACAGCTAAATTCATATGAATGAGTAAAAGGTGACTTTGATGACAATATAAACAGTTATATATTATATATAATTATATGTATAATTTATAAATTATAAAATGTATGGTGTTTTATAGTTTTCTGAACATAATTTGATTTAACCCTTTTAGATTTTTGTCTATCTGTTGAATTTTTTCCTTATTTACATTTTAATGAATTAACTGTTCAGTCTCTTTTTGGGCAATTCATATGCTTTTTTTATTGCAGGTGTGTTAATTTCCAAAGCATTTATTCTTGTGGTGCTCAACTTCAATACTAGTAAAACCCTGACTTAACTACAAATACAAATAGAATGTAAAAGTAACAATAGGATAAACTTGATAGGATGAGAATTTTGTTTTAATTCTCAGGAATCAATTTAAAAAGATAAGTATTTTGAAGCTCTAGGTAACATGAGTTAATCTGGGAGTGTTTCATAATACATAAATAATGTGAATATGATTTTTCTTTTTTAAAGTCTACTTAGTTGAATTGTTCCAGTTAGCTATGATAAGAAAAAAGTTGGCATTTTCCTAAGTACAATTATTTTTAGCACCGAGGCTGAGGCAGCTTCTTATACATCCTGAAAGATGCTGTTGATGCTGTCTTGGTAGGAGAGGTGATTTCTGAAACAGAGGCAAAGAAAAGACTCTTTGATGCAGGAGAAAATGTATTTTTTCATTGCAAGGCCATTTTCAATGAACTCAGTGTGATTTTTAAAAATAATATACATAAGAAGTCTACAGAAAACAATGTTATTTCTTTTACAATGCTCAGAGATATGTAACTCTTAAAGGCAGTATTTTTTAATGAAAGTCACAGTGAGTAAAAAGCATCATGTGGAAAATGGTCAGGAAGGGACAAAGGCCAACAGCTGTGAAGCAGGATCCTTGCCCAGAAACCTATTCTAAAGGAGCAGAGTTCTCAAGAGTGCATCGTGCTATTGACTTCCGTAATTTGGAAGACCAGTTCAGTTCTGGTCTAAGTAGATAGATTGCCCCTTGTGAGAAAGTCTTTGAACTGAGACATCAACTGTTCCTGGTTCTGAACTCAAGATTCACACAGGAAAATTTTCTTCAGTGCCTCCTACCATGAAGCTATCTGGCCTTTCCAAAATCCAGAAACATGTAAGTCCCTCCCTCCCTCTCTCTCTCTCTCTCTCTCTCTCTCTCTCTCTCTCTCTCTCTCTCTCTTTCTCTCCTTTTCTCTGTCTCCCTCTCTCTCTCCCTCTCTCCCTCTCTCTCAAATATCTATCTCTCCCCTTTCTCCCTTTCTCCTTTCCTCCTCTTCTCTCCATATCTTCCTTTCCTAACATCCCCTGCTTCCCCCACCTTCTCTCTTTCTCTCTTGTGGTGTGTGTGTGTGTGTGTGTGTGTGTGTGTGTGTGTGTGTGTGTGTAAAGAGAGAGAGAGAGAGAGAGAGAGAGAGAGACAGAGAGAGAGAGAGAGAGAGAGATTATCAGAACATATTGAAGCTGAATGTAGACCAGAAAAAAAAAAGTCAAAATCACAACGCTGAACTCAAAAATCCTTCATGCTGCCTAGAGATGCTTAAATGAACTGCCCATTTTACACTTTTAAGTGGAGTTTTGCAAGCTTCTTATCTTGCCTCCCACCATAATATTTCATCTATCACTTGAATGAACCTAACTATTTTACTTAGAATCTTTGAATCACATTGAAAACTTTCACTAAAGATCATCAGATACAGTGTCATACCACATGTCTACTGCCTTCTTCACTCATATAAAGTGTCTGAGACTACTCATCTGATCAGACTCTTTTTTAAGACTACCTCTCCCCCACCCTCTCTCATCCACTGTACCCTGTTACCTGGTACCCATCTTTTCTTCTCTTCTACCTGAAAAAGAAATGAGACAGAAGGAACTGTCTAAAAAGACAAAGTCTGAGTTGCTAAGGCTACAGTGGCTCTGCTTTTTCTTTGAGAAAGAAAAAAGTTTCCCCCAACCACAGAGTAAACTGTGTTTTATTAAGGGTTGGATCACCAAATAAAGCACATCACTATCATAATTCACAGAATTTAGGAGATATCACTTAACCAGCAAGACATTTTTGAGTGGTGGACATATTAAGACTCAAAATTACTCAGTAGTATACATCTCAAGACAAGCTTGGACATTTGAAAGTGTCTGAGTGAAACATCCTTCATGATCAGAGAAAATAAGTATTCAGTAGTTTTGAGAATGAGATGGAAATAAATGAGTGTTTTCTTCATCCTGGCCATATTGCAAGTCTTTTGAGTTCTAAATAACAATGAAATGGAAAGACTGTCCCAAATTCAAGATGAAATTCCCCCTAGATTGATAACTGTAATTTCACAGTCAAATTTAATTTGATTTAGGAAAAAAAATGAACAAATGTGACGTTTCTGATCTCAAATATGAAGACTGAAAATTTATACCTGCAAATAAATATTCAGGACAGTGCATGGGATTATTGAAAATGTTCATGCTTCAGATAGTGACAACTCAGACACATTAAAAACTATATAATTGGAGCTAACTAATTTAGAGAATAATAGCCTTGGCCTAAGAGAGCTCTAACACATAATAGGCACTGAAATTAGCCAATCATAGGGAGTTGGAGTTCATAAGAAATTGTGAGAATGTTTTAGAGCCCCTGAGGAACCATTAGATGACAAGGGAGAAGACATTTTAAAAAGGAAAGACAAGGTTCTCTGATAAACCAATTGATTTGAGATTAATGTCTGGCAATTCTCCACAAACCAGAGATTGAGAGACACCTTTCACCTTCCTGATTCTGTTCATATTTCTTGAACTACTAGGGACATGAAGCGTCTAACTTGACTCATTCTAGAAAAAAAAAAAAAAACAAAAAAACAAAAAAAAACAAAAATAAAACTTAGTTTCTACTTTTGTGACTAAAGAGTACTCTTTAATTATATTTATGTTGTTGTGATAAACACTATGACCAAAAGCAACATGAAGAGGAAGGGGATTATTTTGCCTATAGGTTATAGTCCACCAACAGGGGAAGCCAGAGCGAGAACTCAATACAGAAGCCTGGAGATAGGAACTGAAGCAGAGAACAGAATGTACCACTGCTTCTGGCTTGCTCATATTAAGCTACCTTTATTCTGCAAATCAGGACGACCTACCTAGGGGTGTCAACACCCATTGTGGGCTAGGTCCTCCACCGTGCATCAACAATAAGAAAATACCCTCCAGACATGCCCATATGCCTGTCTTATAGAAGCAATTTTCCAGTTGTGGAGTTGGGGTTCCCTGTTTCTGGGTGACTCTAGACTGCATCTGTTTGAAGTAATCTAAATAATCTATGTTAGTAATAAAAAATGGCTACCTAGCCAAAATAGTAAATTCAATTTTTTACATGGTATATAGCCATGTTACCATATTAATTGGGATTCTTTGTGTTATAAAATGGTACGGACTTAGAATGTCCGATATTCCCAATCATGGTGATACTTAAACAGAATTAAACACATTGATTGTTGAGCCAAAAAAAAATGATTTTCTGACCCCTACTCCTGTCCAAGGTCCGCATCACGCCAGGATCTCTCTAGGCCTGTGGCTGGAGAGAGTGAACCCACCTGCATAGAGTAGACCCGCCAAGACAGAAAGGACCTACATGAGTCTGGAAATACCTCACTCTTCCTTCCCCTTCTGCCACCCCAATCTCTCCTGAGTGAGGAGACTACCAAGAGAGGCAAGAGCATCCATATCTGCAGACATTGAAGTATTGGCCCACACACACCACCAGGAGACAAGAGGAGATAGGGAGACCCCATCTGCACCCACTGGAAGAAGAGATGGGATGAAGGCAAATAAGAACACATTCAACAGAAAGACCAATATGACACCACCAGAATCTAGGGACTCCACACCAGCAAGAAGAAGAGACAGACCAAAAAAAATCTACTTCATGAAGATATTCGAGACCTTTAAAGAGGAAACAAACAAATAAAAAACTCTCAAAGAAATAGAAGAAACAAACAAAAATTCAAGAAACAAGTAATTCTCTTAAAGAATCTAAAGAAAAAACAAACAAACAAGTGAAGGAAACACTGGAAACAGTTCAAGGCATGAAAGCTGAAATAGAAACAATGAAGAAAACAGAGAATGAGGGGATGCTGGAAATAGAATGGCTGGATAAACGATCAGCATCTAAGGATGTGAGGATAACCAATAGAATACAAGAGATGGAAGAGAGAATCTCACTTGTTGAAGACTCACTAGAGAATATACAGTCATCGACCAAAGAAAATCTCAATCCAACAAATCTCTAACACAAAATATCCAGGAAATATGGGGCCCCGAGATAAGGCCAAACCTAACAATAATAGGTATAGAAGAAGGTGATGAAACACTGCTCAAAGGTACAGAAAACATATTCAAAAATCATAGAAGAAAACTTCCCCAACCTCCAGAAGGATATGCCTATGAAAGTACAAGAAGCTTACAGAACACCAAATAGACTGGGCCACAAAAAGAACTCCCCTAGCCACATAATAATCAAAACAGCAAACTTACAGAACAAAGATAAAATATTAAGAGCATCAAAGGAAAAAGGCCAAGTAACATATAAAGGCAGACCCTATCGGAATCACACCTGACTTCTCAATGGAAACTTTGAAAGCCAAATGGTCCCGGATAGATGTCCTACAAACAATAAGGGAGCATGGATGCCAACCCAGACTACTATACCCAGCAAAACTTTCAATTACTATAGATGGAGAAAACAAGATATTCCATGACAAAACCAGACTTAAACAACACATATTCACAAATCAAGCACCACAGAAATTCCTAGAGGGAAAACTCCAACTGAACGAAGATAACTACACTCACAAAAACATAGGTAATAGATAATCCAACTTTATCAAACATGAAAAGAAACAGGAGGGGGAAATGCACACACAATGACACCATCAACAATAAATCCAAAATAAACAAGAACCAACAATAAATGGACATTAATATCCCTCAATGTCAATCGTCTTAACCTGCCCATAAAAAGATAAAGGTTTACAGAATGGATACGAAGACAGAATCCATCCCTCTTCTGTACACAAGAAATGCACCTCAACTTCAGAGACAGGCGTTACCTCAAGAGTAAAGGGATGGGAAAAGATTTTCCAATCAAATGGGCCCAAGAAACAAGCTGGTGTAGCAATCCTAATATCTAACAAATTAGACTTCAAACTAAACTCAATCAAAAGAGATGAAGAAGGGCCTTTCATACTCATCATAGAAAAAGTCCATAGGGAAATCTCAATCTTGAATATCTATGCCCCAAATACGAAGGCACCCACATTTGTAAAAGAAACATTACGAAAGCACAAACCACACATAAAATCACACACACACTTATAGTAGGAGACTTCAACACCACTCTTTCATCACTAGACAGAACCATCAGACAAAAAATTAACAAAGAAACAAAGGATCAAACAGAAGATATGACCCAACTGGATTTAACAGATATCTATAGAACATTCCATCCGAACACAAAAGAATATACCTTCTTCTCAGCGCCACATGGAACCTTCTCTAAAATTGACCACATAGTTGGCAGCAAAGCAAAACTCCACAGATACAAAAGAATTGAAATAACACCCCTGTATCTTATCAGACCACCACACTATAAGATTAGAATTCAACAGCAGTACAAATTGCAGAAAACCTACAAACTTGTGAAAATTGAATAACACCCAACTGCACCAATTCTGGGTTGAGGAAGAAATAAAAAAAGAAATTAAATACTTCCTAGAATTTAATGAGAATGTAGACCCAACATACACAAACTTATGGGATGCTCTGAAAGCAGTGCTAAGAGGAAAGTTCATAGCACTAAGTGCCCACATGAAGAAACTGGAGAATAGTCATACTAGAGAATTAACAGCACAACTGAAAGCTCTAGAACAAAAGGAAGCAAACTCTCCCTGGAGGAGTAAGCACCAGGAGATAATCAAACTGAGGGCTGAAATCAATAAAGTAGAAACTAGGAAAACACTATCAAGACTCAGTGAAACAAAGAGTTGGTTCTTCAAGAAAGTCAACAAGATAGACAAACCTTTATCAAAACTAACCAAAAGGCAGATAGAGAGCATGTTAATTAACAAAATCAGAAATGAAAGGGGAGACATAACAACAGACACTGAGGAAATCCAGAGGATCACCAGGTCATACTTTGAAAACTGGTACCAAACAAAATTTGAAAATCTGAAGGGAATAGACAATTTTCTGGAAAGATATCACTTACCAAAAATAAGCCAAGAACAGATAAGCAGTTTAAAATAGAAGCAGTCATCAAAAGCCTTCAAACCAAAAAAGCACAGGGCCAGATGGCTTCATTGCAGAATTCTACCAGTAATTCAAACAAGAGCTAATACCAGTACTCCTCAAACTGATCCACACAATAGAAGCAGGAGAGACATTGCCAAACTCTTTTTATGAGGCTACAATTATTTTGATACCTAAGCCAGACAAAGATACAATTAAAAAAGAGAACTACAGACCAATATTCGTCCTGAATATGAATGCAAAAATGCTCAACAAAATATTGGCAAATTGTATCCAAGAACACATCAGAAAAATAATCCACCATGATCAAGTAGGCTTCATCCCAGGGATGCAATGATGATTCAACATATGAAAATCCATCAATGTAATCAACCATATAAACAGATTGATAAAGAAAAACCACATGATGATCTCATTAGATGCTGAAAAAGACTTTTACAAAATCCAGCATCCCATCATGATAAAGATCTTGCAGAGAACAGGAATAACAGGAACATATCTAAATATGATAAAAGCAATATATACCAAATGAACAGCCGACATCAAACTAAATGGAGAGAAACTCAAAGCAATTCCTCTAAAGTTAGAAACAAGAAAAGGCTGTACACTCTCTCCATATGTCTTCAATACTGTACTTGAAGTCCTAGCTAGAGCAATAAGAAAACAATAGGAGATCAAGGAGATACAAATTGGAAAGGAAGAAATCAAACTTTCACTATTTGCAGATGATATGATAGTCTACATAAGTGACCCAAAAAACTCTACCAGGGCACTCTTACAGCTGCTAAACAGCTTCAGGAAAGTAGCAGGATATGAAATTGACTAAAAAAAAATCAGTAGCCCTACTATATACAGATGATACACACAATGAGAAAGAAATCAGAGAAACATCACCCTTCACAATATCCACAAACAACATAAAATATCTTGGGGTAATGCTAACCAAAAGAGTGAAAGACCTGTACAGCAAGAACTTTGAGTCTTTAAAGAAAGAAATTAAAGAAGATACCAGAAAATGGAAAGATCTCCCATGCTCTTGGATAGGTAGAATCAACATAGTAAAAATGGCAGTCTTGCTAAAAGCAATCTACAGATTCAATGCAATCCCATCAAAATCCCAACACAGTTCTTCTTAGACCTTGAGAGAAAAATACTCAACTTTATATGAAAAAACAAAAAACCCAGGATAGCCAAAACAACCCTGTACAATAAAGGAACTTCTGGAGGCATCACCATCTCTGACTTCAGGCTCTATTATAGAGCCATAATTCTGAAAACAGCTTGGATCAAAGATCTCTACATAAATCCAGCCACACTGAACCTTCTAGAAAAGAAAGTGGGAGATACTCTTTAATGTATTGGTACAGTAGACTGCTTCCTGAATATAACACCAGTAACACAGACATTGAGATCGACAATTAATAAATGGGACCTCCTGAAACTGAGTAGCTTCTGTAAGGCAAAGGACACAGTCAGTAAGACAAAATGACAGCCCACAGAATGGGAAAAGATCTTCACCAACCCCACATTGACAGAGGGCTGATTTCAAAAATATACAATGAACTGAAGAATCCAGCCACAAAAACACCAATCAATGAAATTAAAAAATGGGGTGCAGAACTAAATAGAGAATTCTCAACAGAAGAATCTAAAATGACTGAAAGGCATTTTTAAAAAGTACTCAAAATTATTAGCTATCAGAGAAATACAACTCAAAACAACTCTGAGATTCCATCTTACACTAGCCAGAATGGCTAAAATAAAAATGCCAATGACAATCTATGCTGGAGAAGATGTAGAAAAAGGGGAACACTCCTCCACTGCTGGTGGGAGTGCCAACTTGTACAGCCACTTTGGAAGTCTAGTGACTACTCCTCAGGAAAATGGGAATTAGTCCAGCAATTCCTGTCTTGGGCATAAAAACAAATAATGAACATTCATACAACAAGGACATATGTTCAACCATGTTCATAGCAGCATAGTTCGTAATAGCTAGAACCTGGAAGCAACCTAGATGCCCCTTAACTGAAGAATAGATAACAAAAATGAGGTACATTTACACAATGGCGTACTACTCAGCAGAAGAAAGCAACAGGATCATGAAATTTTCAGGCAAATGGACAGAACCAGAAGAAACCATCCCGAGTGAGGTAACCCAGTCACAAAAAGACAAACATGGTATGTACTCACTCATATATGAATTTTAGACATAGAACAAAGTATTACCAGCCTACAATCCTCTTCACCAAAGAAACTAGAAAACAAGAAGTACTCTAATAGACAAATGCATGGTCTCCGGAGAATGGGAAGGGCAGGATCTCCTAAGCTAATTCAGAGCATGAGGGTAGGGGAGAGGGAGCTGGCAGAATGTGAGGAGGAGAAGAGAAGGCGAGAGGAGGAAATGGAGGAGCAGAAAGGTTGAGTTGGGGAAGAACAGAGGAGAGCAGGATGAGAGATATCATATCAGAGTGAGCCATTTTAGGTCCGAGGAGAGATCTGGCACTAGGAAGATTTCCAGAGATCTACAAGAATGACAGGAGCTGACAATCCAGGCAATGGTGGAGAGACTACCCTAAATGCACTTCCCCTATGATGAGACTGATGACTACTTTATATGCCATCCTAGAGCCCTCATCCAGTGGCTGATGGAAGCAGAGTCAGATACACACAGCTATACACTGAACTGACCTCTGGAACCCAGTTGCAGAGAGGGAGGAATGAAGATCAAGGGGGTCAGGACCAGGCTGGTGAATCCCACAGAAACAGCTGGCCTGAGCAAGGGGGCACATGGACCCCAATCTGCTGTCTGCCATCATCGGACTGAGCCAGACCGCTGAAAGTAGACGTCAACTAGGAGGCCATGGCACCCTATGGGGCCTCTGGTAGTGGATCAGTATTTTTCCCTGGTGTAAGAAGGGACTTTGAGAGCCTATCCCATGTGAAGGGATGCTCTCTCAGCCTGGACACATCTGGGAGGCCTTAGGTTAAGCCCAGTATTATGTTGTGGAATTTGGGGAGCCCCCGTGGAGGGCCCTAGCCTCCATGGGGAGCAGGTGGGGGAGGGGGAGGGGACTGTTGGAGGTTGGGGAGAGAGGGAGAATGGGTTGACATGTGAAATTATAATGTAAAAATAAAAAATATATTTTAAAAAATTGTTTTTGCCTAAACAGCTGAGTATATTAAGTTGTCTTGTAGGCCTTGCAAATATAAGTGAAGAATATTGCAGGTCAGATACATGACTGCAGTGTCCTTGTCCTGGACCATGTCTAGGCCGCAAGCTGCTGGCATGTCATGATCAGTCTGAAGGCCTGGAAGCCGACTACTATGCTCAGCCCCAAGTTCACTCACACAGCAGGGGCCACTCCATCTTTTTGCCTGAACTGCCTATCACTCAAGGTATTAAGCAAAGAAAAAGAGACCAGAAGAGTGGTTAGAGGAAGTGACCACCTCCACAAGGAAGTCAACATGGATAGACTAACTTCACAGGATCCAAACCAAGGCTTACTACTGCATCTTTTATCATAACTACTCAGTTCACTGTTTCTCTCCTGAATCATTTGCAAGGATTTAGTGACACAGCCTTCCCCGTGACACCCTGACTTTACTCTAGTGTCACATTGCACAGTAGACTTCATACTACTCAGACTTTGCTGGGAGTACAGAATCGCTGAGTATTCAATAAGGTGCTAAGTCAGAATCAGCATTTTAACATGACTCCCCCATGGTAAATACATCAATTAAGATATGAGAAGCAGTGTGCCCAAACCAGTCTTTCACAGCCATGGGATGAGTACATTGCCTTAAGTGTTAAAAATCCTTCAACATTTGTGAACACCTTTGCCTCTGTGTAAGAAATTTGGGGTAAGAGTATTAACTTCCAAATAACACTTCCCAAACACAAAGAGAATCTCAACAACCAATCTCAACAACCTCCTGGGATGATCTGTCTTATGTAATAGGAACAGACAATTGCAGAAACCTCAGTGATGTAATACAGCAGGGTTTACTGTTTGTGGGGTCAGCTCAATACAGGTCAGGTGATCATTCTCCAAATTCTAGTTACACTATTATGAATACATGAGCCTAAGGTCACAGGGACAGAACAAGAAGATGGAGGTGGCTTCCATCTAATAACTGTGTTGTTAGACAAATGGGGAACTATCAACACCAGTGCCAGAATTTATGGAGTACATGGACCTGGGCTTGGCTTGGAATCTATCTCCCTAAATGGCCACATGAATGTCAGGCAGCAACTCTACTTCTCTGCAAACCACTGCCTGAGGGGCTGTATTTGTTCCATCTCCTTCCCGGGGCTGCATTCTGCTAGTTGTCCTGTCTAGTCCAGATTCCCTGCTCTGGGGTGCCACTGATGGTTTACACACAAATGCTAATGGCTACTTTGTGAACCAGCAAGTTAAGGTGCTGAAACCTTGCTCTTCAATTGTCAATAATATTTTCAGTTTCTGCCAACACCGTGAGAAGTTGAAGACTGATCTCAGCCCACATCTTCAGCTTCTGGTTAGTTCTTCTTGAACCATGTGGACTGAAGTCATACACACATTTATCCACCATCACCTTCCCTCTTCATTTTGGTATATTCTTGCAGGCTTCCGATAAGGTTGTCCCTGTTCCCATGCTCACTTCAGGGCCCAGGAAGCTTTCTCTTGGGCAGCTGGGGGAAGAAACTCTGTGTTGGGTATTTTGATATAGAGCAAGTCAGGTACTGGTCCTGCTTGCTTTACCTTCTCACTCTCAGCTTCTCACTCACACAAAAGTGTCCAAGAATGCAGGGAATCTAGGACATGTTTGAAGTATGACTGATGGAGAATTTCTACACTCTCCACTACTCTCTACTCTCTCAGTGTAGATAGTAAAATACAAAGGAGGAATTAAAACTCCAGGTTATCTGTAAATCCAGGTTATCCAGAAACCTGTAAAATACAGGTTTCTAATAATTTCTATCAAGATATCCCAGCTTCGGTGCTAAGAAAAGTTTACTGGAGGAGGGAAGTGCTTTCAACTCTAAACATGTGGACTACATATGTTACCTGGTTGTCCTAGAGATAGAGATATAACAATAGGAAGTGAGAAATGGAGATGAAGAGGTCTAGTCACAGGGATAACCTGACCCGTGAATGTAACTTCTCATTTGTCTGCTTTTTTCTCATTTGTCTGTTTTCTCTTTCATATCTTATAGGTCACAGGAACAAATGGATTGGGATGAGACACATTCCTGTTGAAATGTAGAAAAATCTCATTTAAAATGCATCTTGCCTTATAGGAGGTAAGTCAGACAACTTAAAAGCCACCACTCTTCTAGAAGCCTGCTTCTGTCGTGTGTGTGTGTGTGTGTGTGTGTGTGTGTGTGTGTATGTGTGAGAGAGACACACACACACACACAGAGAGAGGGAGACAGAGAGAGAGAGACAGAGAGAGAGAGAGAGAGAGAGAGAGAGAGAGAGAGAGAGAGAGAGAGAGAGAGAGAGATCCCTATCTCTGCAAGGATGTTGTGTAGTTGAATTTTGCTTTGGGCCACCAGCTCACAGACTTCCTACATTTAAGTGGTATGGCTTTCCCATGGCCACTTCAAGCTGCAACTGCACATTGTGAAACTATTTTCAAACTTAATCAGAATACTTGTCCAGAAGGTGTTGTCTCCTGACTATCTAGGGTTGTACACAACTCTGAGCCTATTACAGGGATAGATGTCAAATCAAATCTTCTTAAACAACCTATAACCTGACTTTATGTGAGCCAAGTGTTGCTGTCCCCTTTTGGAAACAATATTATCTTCATTCAGTATTGTCATTAAAATTAATTCAAACAAAAATAAATGAAGATGCCAATACACTAGGGAAAGCTATTTAAACATGCTCTTTCTACATTCTTACACACGCACACACACACAGAGACACACACACGCACACAAACACACACACTGCCTAAAGAAAGTTTCTCAAGTTTCAGTCTAGAAAATGAGAATGAAGGAAACACAGAAAAATGAATCAAGAAATCCCTAGCATGAAAAGTAGTTTCATGTGTCCCTCTTAGTGTCTTCCTTGTTACCTAGATTCTCTGGAGCTGTGGGTGTGGTCTGGTTATTTTTTGTTTCATATCTAGTATCAACTTATGAGTGAGTACCCACCATGTTTGTTTTTCTTGTCTGGGTTACCTCACTCAGAATGATTATTTTCTACTTCCATCCATTTGCCTACAAATTTCATGATGTCATTGTTTTTACAGTTGAGCAATACTCCATTTTGTATATGTACCAAGTTTCCTTTATTCTTTCTTTGGTTGAGGGGCTTCATTGCCCTGGGAAGGGGAAATAAATGAGATCTCCTGGGTAAACTTGGGTAGGGGATTGTAGGGGATGCTGTAGCCACACCTGCTTAGGGGCTGGCTACAGGTGTGTCTGACCATACCTGTGAGGGCTTAGTCAGGGTGAGGTAGAGTGAGGGGCATTCAGGTGGCTGGTTTCGATTTTGGTTTCACTTTCTGCTTGCTGTACAGACTACTGCCTGCCTGCTGGCTAGGTTGCTCTGTAAGTAAGGCTTTTTCCCTATTAAAATTGCTTGTATTTCTACCTTGCTCTGTGTTGGCATTCTCCCACATTAGGGGATGGAAAATGGGAAGGGACGGGGGATGAGAACTTGAGGGGCTGGGATGGACACATTGGGGGAGAGAATGAGTGGGAGAGCAATAAAAGAAATATCTTGATAGAGAGAGAGAGAGCCATTACAGGGTTAGGCAGAAACACAGCATAAAGAGACGCCCAAGAATCCACAGGGATAACCCCACTAAGAGAGAGCATGCCTGAATTGGCCTTCCTCTGTAATTAGACTGGTCACTATCCCAACTGTTATCATAGAGCCTTCATCCAATAATTGATAGAAGCAGACACAGAGATCCACAGCCAAACACCAGGCCAAGCACCTGGAATCCAGTGAAGGTAGGGATAAGGGATTATGTAAGCAAGAGGTGTCAAGAGCATGATACAGGAACCCACAGAGACAGCTGAACCAAGCTAGTGGGAGCTCATGGACACCGGATGGTCAGCTAGGGAGCTTTGCATGGAACTGAGCTGGTCCCTCTGCCATGTGGGCAACAGTTGTGTAGCCTGGTCTGTTTGTGCACCCCCTGGCAATGGGACCAGGATCTGTCCTCTGTCCATGAGCTTGTTTTTTGAAGCCTATTCCATATTGTGGGATGCCTTGCTCAACCTCAATGTGGGGGAGAGTGTCTTGGTCTGGCCTCAGCTGAATGTGCTAGGTTTTGCTGACTCCATTTGGGAGGACTTACGCTTTCTCAAGGAGTGGATGGGGGCCTAGAGTGGGAGGAAGGGGGCGAGGGAGAAGGGACGGAGGGGAACTGTGGCTGGTATGTAAAAACAAATAAAAAATTTTTGTTTTGTTTTGTTTTTCAAGACAGGGTTTCTCTGTGTAGCTTTGGAGCCTATCCTGGCACTCACTCTGGAGACCAGGCTGGCCTTGAACTCTCAGAGATCCGCCCGCCTCTGCCTCCCGAGTGCTGGGATTAAAGCATGTGCCACCAATGCCCAGCCGAATGGAAAAAAAATTAAAAAATATTTTCAATAAATAACAAAGAGGGATGTTTTGGTGATGCATCCAGTAAGTTCCTTCTGAGTGTCCATCTGTCCCCACACCCTCAACATTAGTGATTACCAGGAAACAAGTAATGAGCATCATCAGGATGCAGAAACTTAGAAGGTGATAATAACAGGCTTGTCACTGAGTTATCCTCCTTTCTTTTAGAGGTCAATACTTTTATTCATAATTATGTGTATGGGTGTGCCTATGTGTGGCTGTGTGCACATGTGTGCAGGTGCCTATGTGGGCCACCTGATGCTGGCTCTGGGTACAGAATTCAGACCCTCTGGAAGAGTACCGATTAGGCACTTTTAACCACTGAGCCATCTGTCTTACAACTGTGTTACCTTACTAATGGGCATCTAAAACATAATTTCCATCTGGTTATGTTTCTCTAGTGAGCAGAGAAATGGAAGATGGAGTTAGAAGTAAAAAAACAAATAGTGAGTCCATTTTGATAGTCTTTAAATGCAGAGAATATTATAGAAATGAGAGAGTAGAGTCCCAAACACAGAAGAATATAATGAAATCTTAATAGTCACTTGAGATAAAAATATATTCCTAAAATTACATTTCTTGAGAACTACTATAAACAGGCAGCTAAATGAATCAGCTTGTGCTTAACAAATAAATATCTTGCAAAATACAGATTTCATTCTTAACTTGGCAAAGCAGTTTTACAGCTGTCAATGAATAACACAGGAAAATCTCACCAACAAAAGAGTCATTTCATAGCAAAGAGAAATTCCAGAGAAATAATAGAGGCCTTACTTCGGGGGAAGAAATAACAATTTTCTGTACATTTAAATACATACTTAGATTTCTCAGCTGCACTTTTGTCTGTGTAAATGAAATGACTGGTTTGAAAATCCCAGAAAAGACTTTATATATGCTCTTACTATTAGAAAATAAGTAATGATAAATTGCTTTACTGCTGTTCCCAATGAGAACCAAGAGAGCCAATTTGCAATCCTCACTAATCATCTAAAATTTATGGAAAATAACATTTTCCAAGATTGTATGCATATTTGATTATTATAATCATTAAATTATAATCATTTTATGAGGATATTCTCCCATATTTTTCCTTAGCCCACGTAGGACTTTAGAACACAACCATTAATACTGATTAATACTGTAGACTATGGCCACATGACCAAGGTTCGGAGTCTGACTTAAACACTTGCTAATTTTAATTTTGTGACTTAGAACTGTGGCTTCAACTCTTATCTGCAAAACCAACATTCAAATTGCACAAAAGAATTTGCCAGCAATAAGATAGTGGGAAGCTATTGTAACTTAGCCTTCTCACATACTCTGAAAGCTGCCCATTTATTCTCTTCCTTCATCACACTTGGATAGTGTTTTAGAAATCATTCCATGTCACTAGGGACCACAAGGGTGAAAGACAGTTTATGAAGCTCCATTGCCAGGGGTTTTCAGTGAAAGCCAAGAGATAAGAATATAAAAAATAGAAAAATAAAACATACTTTAAAGATGAACTACTGGAGATGTGGGAATTAAGTATGACTGGACTATTTCATTTTCAATTCTATGGTATGACAAGGTAGTTAGATTTAGCTAATTGATGGCAAAGATGACAGGGGGTATCAACTCAAGGTCTGTTTTTTTTTTGTTGTTGACTTAATTCAGACACCAGTGAATAATTCAAAGTACTTTCATTATAACACCAAAGAGCCTATCTCTATGTTAAGAGGAGGGCCATACATTTATCATCAAATTCTCTCGACCTTCCAGGCCCAAAGGGAGCCAAGAATTCAGGCATCCATCCCTAATCCTCAGTGCAAACCCAGTTTTTATGATACAGCAATCTCTTCACCAGCTGTATGGAAATACCTAAGCACATGACACAAATCTTAAACAATGACCCAGATCACAAAAAACAAACAAAAGTGAATTTCAAAATTAGGCTGATTGTAAATCAATCAAGGACTGGGAAAAATGTAACAGGGCGCATTGAGTGACCATTCTCTGTGTTTTAAAGAAAAGGAATGACAGGAATTTCTGAAGAAGCCATAATAGGACAGCCACAATCTGTCCCTTTCATGGTTTCGACGTAAAAGTCAAAGCAGAATTTATAAAGTCATAGGTGCTACCCTGCTGTCATGTTTTCATAGTCTATAAACACTATAATTATGTACAGGCATGAATTACATTTGAAGACAAGGCTTAAGACATTGTGTTTTAATAATTAATAATCGATCAGATTGTAGCCAAATTGCTTTCATGTAAAATTATTTTATGGCTAGTGAAATCAAAGTCCAACCTTCTCTCTCTCTCTGTTAGTGACAATGAACTGGTTCTCTTTAAAGACATTCACTTCCATGAATTATTTCAGATTATGTTTCCTTGTAATGCAACAGTTTTGTGTATATAAATAATGATGTTGTATTCTAAAACTTACAAACAGTCCTGTCTTTACCCCCCTGGTGGCCTGTTGCCTCTAATTGTCAACACAGAGTATTTCTATGCAAGATTCTGGAGGGATTCAGAAATATTTAGGCAGCTGGAGACTATGAGTGTTGATGTTAAAAAGAGCACAATAATGAATTAAGATAAGAAAACAAAGAAATTTCAGGCATCTCTTATAAAAGCCAAGGTCATTTTCTGTAAGAAGTTATTCCTGAAACACAGCTCTCAGTTTAGGTTTCCTAATGTGTGCTCAATGTCTTGAATACAATAAGCTGTATTCCATGGAATGCTAACATGAAGTTGGTTTTTATGATGGAAATAACACAGATGCTCCTAATGTTGAGAATCTTAACATCCAACTGCTCAAACAGTAACAATTTAAGTAGGCTTCTAGAGTCACGCGTGTGTGTGTGTGTGCGTGAGTGTGTGTGTGTGTGTGTGTGTGTGTGTGTGTGTGTGTGTGTGAATTTTATGTGTCATACATATGGTATTTACATGTCATATACATGATCCATACACTTATATATGATTTTCATGTTCATAGACTTGAAACATGAATTCCAGAAGACTGAGACATGCTGGGGTAAATAGCTAAGACTGAAATATTTTCGGGGGAAAGCATTTCCATATGTGTTCCAATTACATTCTCTTAGTCTACTTGGAAGTGTGGGATCTCCTTTTCCATTACTGGTATGCTGATAAAACTCAACTGCCACTTTAGAGGATCCAACACGCTCCAAGATTGTACTTGTGTATCTTTCCCTTTGCACATCAATGGAATCGCCAACTTCTGTGTGACATGCTCAGAATGTCTGCGCGAGCCTGGTGCAGCTTAACCTGACTTCATCCAAAAGCAGCACAGATAAATGGCTGCAGCGGGTGCTGGGGTCTTTGGCAATCTAAGAAGCCCTGTTATTCCTGCCACCCACTCACGCTCCTCGCTGTCCTTAGGAACTGGCCTCGATAGCCGAATAGGACATCGGAATACTCAAAGTGATTAGGAGTTAGGGGATACTGAACGACTTGGCCAGTGCTGTGCTAAGTAATCTACACCCTCCAACAAGCACTGTCTTATGTTCTCTACCACCTACACAGCCACAGGAAAGAAACAGGCAGTCAAACTTAATACACTGCAGGACAAGGGGATTAACAGAAAAGAAAATGGATCCATGTTTTTGGTCTGGTGTGAGAGTTAGATCTCAACACACATTCAACAAGTGTTTCATATTCTCTTCCTTCTATATGCTGCAATAGGAACTGAAGAGCAAATATAAATAGAAGGAAAGCTAATGCCAGGCTCAGGAAGGTGATTTTGTTGCCTACTTGAGGAGACTAGAAAGCAGAGGTAAAGTATAGATGGAAGTTAATTTGTGATTTTTATATCAGTATAAACTTTGGCAGATGATTGAAACCAACCAGTGTTGATGAGAGGCAGTCCTGAGCTTTTGGTTTTTTCAAGACATGGTTTCTCTGTGTGGCTTTGGCTCTCCTGGAACTAGCTCAGTAGCTGAGGCTAGCCTAGAACTCACAGAGATTTCCCTCCTCTGCTTCAGGAGGATTGGGATTAAAGGTGTGTACCACCACTGCTGGACCCAAAGGACATACTTTAAAAGAATTAGTCCTGATAGTAAAAAAAAAATTGTTATACAAACATAATGAACTGAGTAACCCACACGACGAAATAAGAGAATTGACTTAAATGTTTTCCTCTGACCTACACACAAATGTGCACATATATGCAAGTTCATGCACACAGACAGACAGACAGACAGACAGACAGACAGACAGACACACACACACACACACACACACACACACACACACACACACACACACAAAATGTAACTTTAAAATAAGGAAAAGTGATAGGTCCTCTTCTGGACATTTCTAGCAGAGTCCGTCAACTCCAGCTACACTAGTTTTTTATTCTTAGCTTAGTAATCAATTCTAGGGAAAGAAAACTTAGTGACTTAACTTGGATCCTATTCTTGGACAAGATAAGCCTATTGCTTAATACTGAACTTGAACCTTATTGGATGAAACACCCAGCACACAGCCACTTCCATCTTGTTGGTAGAAAGAGGGATAAAAGTTAAAACTACAACCACTGAAAGTCCACAATTCTTGTTATTACAGACTAAGACAGAGAGAAATAGCTACACAAACTGCAACAGTCTTAAAGCCTGGACTATACCGGAGCAAAATATGAAAGAAATGGGGATACAACGGTCAATCTTCATTGCCCACTGGACTTAGAATGACATCTCTAGCATACCTCATGCCCAAAAACGCATTCCCAAGAGAATTACCTGAGCATGGAAGATGTTCAGCCACCTGGGGCCCTGGATGAACAAAAGAAGAGAGAGAACAGAGAAAGCTGAGCACTAGTATCCATCTCTCTCTGCTCATGACACACAGTGTGACTTGCCTCCCCCTGCTGCGTTGAACCTTCTTCACTGTGAGAGACTATAGCCAAATGCCCCCACCCCATAAGTTGCTTTCCAATGGGATTTGGTCATAGTGCAAAGAAAAAAAATGCATGCAGATATAATTTCACCAATCAATTAATAAGATGAGAATCTCTGTTGAAATCAATTCTGATTGAAGTTCGAAGGGCAAGGACCTTCTCAATTTTTTGTTTCGTTTTCTGGATTTTGTGTGTACCACCCACAACTGCAACCAAACTTCCAGTGTCATTGCAGAGAAACCAGAAACTCGAGATTACTCCCTACTGTATCTTGACTTCTTTTAGTTGGTTTGGTCCTCCTGTGCCTAGTCCAGCTATGCTCACACAGCTCCATGTGACCAGAGGAAAGAAGAACAAGGGCCATCCTCAGGTACACAACTAGTGTTGGCAGAACATGGGTGTGGACCCTAAGCTCTCTGCTCACACATCAGTTTTTCCCTAAAAGCAAAAAGGCCCTCCTAGTACTTTAAGAGAGTTCCACAGTGAAGAATGAACTTCAGTGGTACAAAGCCATTGGTAATTTCTACTGGCAACTGGGAGAAGAAGCCAGAGGCCACATTTGGCAACCTGAGTAGAAACCCACCATAAAATAGAAACCCATCCACTGAGTTTGGTACTTGCATCTTACCAACAGGATTCTGCTAACTGCCATGTTCATCACACAGTCTGTGACAGTATGAAAGGAGACATTCTGTCTGAATAATATTGTTGGAAGTGTAGTTGCATCACATTAAGTCATGTTTTTTTTAGTATGAGGCTAATTGTAGTTTTCTATAACATATTCCTTTCATCACACAAACTTAAAATGTCACGGCTTTTTTTCAATATACCAAGAAAACTAAAGTAATTACTATTCACAGAGACTAACAATCTACCTCTGGGAATATTATCTTAGTGTGAGCCACGTTTGTATCTTCATATTAGAAAGAGAGACCAACAGGGTCAGAGAGATGGAATTCTATCAATTGTAGGACTCATACTCACAGTGAGTCTAGTTATTCCACTTAGCTTTTCTGAGCCTCTATTCCATCATCTTTAAAATGGGAATTATAGGATAGAGAAAGAATATGTAAACAAATGATAATTATGAAATGCATAACAAAATATTGGTTGATATTTTGTAAGTTGTTCAGACTTTCTCAAGAATAATTACCTCATTTGTGAATCACAAATAATGACTTTTTTGCAGCTAGAATGCTTGTAGGGTCTGTAGGGGGAAGCTGTAGCCACACCTACTTAGGGGCTGGCTACAGGTTCCCCTACAAGGGTCAACTGAGATAATACATGCAAAACTCTCTTGTAAGACATGAAGTGGCATTTTTAAAAAGTATTTTGTGATTACAATCATGGAACTATAAATGGAAACAAAAATATTCATCCTGGATACTGGCTAAATCAACCCCTCTACAACAAATGAAGCAGTATTGTATAGTCAGAGAAAGGAATCAGGGCCATACCCCAGTAGCATAGGATAAGATTTCCTTAATTATCTCCTTAAATCACATCTACGGTGAACCATAAATTCAAGCAAGAGGTCAAAATACACATATGAGCAATATGCACCTGGAAACAAATTCACTTAAAACTTTGTACAACTTGGTTCAACGTTCCATTGTGTTGAAAATGTCTTATCAGTGCAGCAGTGTGGAGAACTATGGCCAATATGACAGGCCTGAGAGATGGTGCCCACTGGGAGGGACTTGGGTACACAGACTCTGCCTTTATGTACAGACAGGTGCTATAATGGGAAGCGTCAGGAGCAGCTAACAGTCCTGCACTGCCTGCCTCTTGTGACCATTGGAGGATGCAACAAGAGGCCCTCTCAGATGCTGTCTGTACTATCTTTGATAGAGCCTCCAACGTGTAACTAAAAAATTTACTAATTATAAATATACATGTCTGTATTATTTTTATCATAACACAGACTGTAGCAAGCCATGTCTTTCGAACTTAAGGAACTACCAAGAGTCATCAGATGTTTTGAGGAAAAGTCTGAAGGAACAATGTCATAAAGACACAAGACTGCACATCATGTAAAGAAAAAGTTTGTTCCTGAATGCAAACAGAAACGAGAGTCCTCAAAATAGGGTGAGTTGTACAATATTATAATCTCAATCTCATTAAACATGTCACTGGCCAGGTCGTCCCACTTGAAAGTGCATGTTGCCAAACAAGAATCTGACAGTGTCCATCCAGGGTTGTCAGAAGGAGACCCAGCTCCTCATGTCCGTGCAGTTTCTATATCAAACTACCCTGGCCTGATGGAACACCCGTTTATAGAACCTGCTCCCTGACTCTGACTTCCCACACTTCAGTTGCTTTAGTTGTTGACTGTGTAGCATCTTCCAGAAATGACCAGTAAAGTTGCTTAGTCAGATACTATTAAGTGCCAAGGGAGTCTATTGGCATCCTGATTCACTTGTCAGTTCTGCGTGTGGGTAGCCACCGTCAGCCTCTCAGTGATCAATGAACTCTTTCCACCTGGAAGCTCCTGACATGTCACAGTGAATCTAGTACCTTCAAGATGCTGCCCAAAAGGCTGGGAGTATCCTTTCTGTAGCTGTTTCCATGAGACAGTATCTTACTGCAACCCGTTTGCTCACTTTATAGATTCAACAACTAAAGTCAACCTCAACCTGAGAAGCAGTAATTGGTATAAGAGTTACAAAATCAATACAAGTCCATCAGTCTCATTCTCTTCAGTTGCAGTTGTGTGTGTGTGTCTGGGTGGGTTGTGGTGTGTGTGTGTTGGTGTGTGTGGTGTATTTCTGGTGTGTGTGTCTGTGTGTGAGAGAGAATATGTGTGTGGTGTGAGGTGTGTGGTATGTGTGTGTGAGTGTGTGAGTGTGGTGTGTGTGTGTGTGTGTGTGGTGTGTGAAGTGTGGTGTTGTGTGTTGTATGTGTGGTGTGATGTGTGGTGTATGGTATATGTGATTGTGTGTGGTGTATTTCTGGTGTGTGTGTGTGTGTGTCTGTGTGTCTGTGTATGCGTCTGATTGTGTGTGTGTGTGTGTGAGTGTGTGTCTGAGAGAATATGTGTGTGTGGTGTGTGGTGTGAGGTGTGTGGTGTGTGTGTTTGAGTGTGTGAGTGTGTGTGGTATGTGTGGTGTGTGTGTGTGTGGGGGGTGGTGGTATATGTGTGTGTCTGTCTATGTGTGTACTAGGGACAGACTCAAGGAAAACAATGAGGAAGAGGGAAAGGGGTGGGAAGGAAGAGAACATGGTTGTAATCCTTCTGCCCTTGGGGCTGCAAAATACAGGCTTGGTACAGCCAGCAGATCCACACAACATGAAGACATGAGTTCAAGGTCCAGGATCCAAACAAAAGCCAACCATGGTGGCACTAGAGTCAGAAGGATCCCCACCAGTCAATACAGCTGAGCCAGCACACAGCCAGTGAGAGAACAGCCTCAAACATGAGGTGGAGAGGGACTGTGGAAGACACCTGTCACCAACTCCTACCTAAACATACAACCATAAAAATGTGCATCTGCACCCTACACTGGTGTGAATACACAAGCATGCACACAAAGGTATAAAGCAAGTAAATTAATCCCATGTTGCCCGTATGTCTTACTTGAAGGGATAACAAGTCAAAGAAATTCTGACAATCATCTCCGGCACTTCATTGGATTTTACCACAAAGGTCTTCAATGATATTGAGCTGACATACTGTCTTCTCCTCTGCATTTGACATACACAGTCATGCTCTTAGGAAACTTGAAAATAAATTATTGAGAGCACGTAGATGAACAGAGCAGCATGATTCTTATTTCCCTTAAGTGCCAGTACTAGCAGCTAAGTCTTCCAGACCATTCAGATTAAAAAGGAGCAATGAAATATAGGAAATAAACTGAAAATTTGCACAGGATAAGTGCTTGGAAAACATCCAGCAGTGTAGTATGCTCTGGTTCTTGGCACTACAATTGGCCACAGAACCCTACGGCCTGGGTCTTCATATTATCTCGCTAGTTAGTGTTGGCATGACTGGCGTCTCCATTATAAATAGTGATGTAAAAGTATCAGATGGGAAATATTCCAAACATCAAGAGACTTGAGATGCTCATGAAACTTCCAATACCTACAAGGGAACTGCCCCAGGTTGTGTGAGCTGGGAACGACAGTTAGGGTAAATGGACTCGGAGGATGTAGCTTGCAGGAACTTCTGAGACACTCAGGGGCTATCTGAAGCCTAAGGTATCAGAGCCTGGACCATATTAATTTAATCGCATCTCTCTTGAACTTCAAAATAAACTTGTCAGAGGGTAGAAAATGTATAGCTGGTAAATATATTTTCCATATGTAAAAAAAAATAATTAGAATCACTTAAAGACTCGGTGCTCTTCTTGGTTCAGTCAGGTAAAAATCGCGCGGCAGATCTCAGCACTAATTATAGTAATTTAGCTTCTCTCATATAAGTAGGTTTCAGGGGAACTTTAATCAACGGAGAGTGAAGCTGTACAAATACTTTGATTTTACCATTTGTATCTTTCTCCAGTTCTTCAATCTATTCCCATTTGCTTTAGTTCTAGAATGGCCGGGTTTTCAGCACCAGCGTGAACGTTCATTATCAGTCTAAATCAAAAGGGGATTACTCTACAGTAATAAATGCCACGAGGAGCAGCTGTCCCCAGGAGAAATTTTCCCAGTGTGGAACTAATAAAACCAGAATTTCTCATCATGAGAAACTGCACAGAATGGAGGGCATGGTGGTACGGGTTACAAAGTTCTGATTTAGGACAGTGAAAAAATCTTTTATAGTAGCCACAGAAGAGAACTGAAAAGCATAAGCTTAATACGCTACAATTTTCAGCCAAATATATGCCTGCACGCATGCTTGAGTATACACACACACACACACACACACACACACACACACACACACACACACTGGTATAAATTTTGCTTGGCCAGTTTAAACTAATAATGAGGAAAAATGCACCATAGCATACAGCCAGGAGCAGAGCTGCCACTTTTCTCTCACAGGTTTTCTGCCCCAAGGTCAAACCCAGCTGATCCACCAAAGGAAACAATCTCAAGTTGCAGAGACATTGTGAGCCCCACCAAGCATGGACTTCATACATCTGCAGTGATTCAGAACTGTAAACTAGAACAGTAGCCTCATAGGCTTCAGTTTGAACCAGAACAATTCGTTTGAGTGCACAAAACTCAGGAGCTTACAGCAGGTACAAACACTGAGGCTGACAATCCCTTGGTGCCTGATACCTCCATGAGAATTTTCAACATATTCTCTTGCTGAGATTTAGTTAGGGTCAAATATTTTGCGTATTTTCAATGAAACACCTTCTCCCAAATGTTACCTCATAACTGCTCTGAAAGATAATGAAGTTAGTGGGTATGCATGCAGAATTCAGAACACATGTCACGGAAGTCAAGGGTACATTCGTTTCATAAGAGGAACTTGAACTTCTAATTTCTGCCTATTTCCTGAAATCATAAAAGAACAGAACAGGTATTTTGATGTACTTCATAATTAGACTTTAGCAATCTACTAGCAACTGAAGGAAAAATTGTAGAGTAGACTTTTGACGATAGTATATATCTCAACATGCACACGGGCCTTGAAATAAAGCTTACAATATTATCTTCAATGGCTATACAATAACTGCCTACAGCAAATTTTAAATTGTCATCTAGTATGAAATCGTCATTGAAGATTAATTACATGAGTCATGTTTACCAAAATAAAAACGAAAGAAGCCCTGACCAAGAACCAACCTATTATTTGTTTCAGTAGAGAATATTCTTAATAATTCGATAAATATTAGGAAATAGTTAATAATGCTTTTCAACATAGGCTTTATTTTTAGTATTTATTGGAGTTGATAGAAGATATGTTTGGAAAAATTCTAATGTAACTGTGGTGATATTTTGTTTGTGATAGAGCTTGCCTGAAGATCAGAGTTCGGAGTTAAGCCACTAGTTAGCCATAGAGGCCAGGCTATGGTAGCACACACCTTTAACCCCAGGATTTGGAAGTCACAGGCCTTTAATCCCAGCACTAGGAAAGTGGAGACAGGAGTGGCATGGCTGGGCAGAGAGAGGAATATAAGACAGGAGGAAACAGGAGCCCGTAGCATTCAGTCTGGGGATTCACAGGGACAGAATCACCCCTTTGGTCTGAGGATTCAGTAGAGGTAAGAGCTAGTGGCTGGGTTGCTCTGCTTCTCTGATCTTTCAGCATTAACACCTGTATCCGACTCTGGGTTTTAATTAGTAAAACCAATTAGAATTCGCACAACACACAACTACAAAATATATAATATATAGCGAGAGATTTATACAACATGACATGTAATTAATTTATCGTTATCAAAGTTTATATTTAAACAAAACAAAGATGTTAAAATGACTCAAAATATTCAGAATGCATGCTTTCTATGTGAAAGTCATCACCACTATCGCAGAGGATGCGTCTCCACACACTCTTCTTCCAACAGTGTTTGTGTCCTACAGCCCCCTGTGCCCAGGGCACTGGTATGCTCTCCTTCTCTTCCTGTGAGAGGACTCTGACCTGAGCTGTGCCCCTGCCTGAAATGTGGGAAGGCCTCTGGCTGCTCCTCCTTGCTGAGTTATAGTCACATCTTCATAGATGGTCCTCAGTCAGCAGACTAGCCAAAACGATCTCTCTGTGTCCTAGTTTATTTCTACCCTTGTGGTAAATACCATGTGCAGAAGCCTCCCAGGGAAAGGAGGGACTTACTTGACTTTTAGGTCACAGTCTCTCCTGAAGGAAAGTTAGAGCAGGATCTAAGTTTCTAGCTGGATGCAGGAACTGAGAAAAGGCTTCATAGGATGCTGCTTACTGGCTGGCTTCATTCAGTTTGCTCACCTCCCTTTCTTATACACAGCCCAGGACCACCTACCCCATGCTGGCACTGCCCACAGTTGGCTGGTCATCCCTGCATCAGTCACTACTCAAGAAAATGCCCACACAGTTGCCCACAGTTTCTGTAGATTCCATAGCATTGTGTTTAGACTTCAATTTGACGTCTGTCATTCTGCAATTTCATGGTCACATTTCACCCCTGAGAGTTTGATAAATCGCTAAAGTCATGGATGACACCCTAGTAAGCACCACTAAATGGAAATTCCAAATATGATGTGCAAATTAGACAGAAAACCTTGCCTCTAACTTCACAGCCACATACAATGCAAATGAACTCTGGTGTTTAGTGAACACTTCCCAGTAACTCTGCTGTTGTCTGAAATTGCCTACAAGAAACACAAATGTCTAGGAACATTTTTTTTTCTCACCCCTGGAATCCAGATACAAACATGCTCACTGTGTTGCTCCTCTTTACCCCTCAATTAGTCGTTAATGAAGTTGGATGCTTAATACCATGTCTAAAGCAGCCGTTGTTAACTTGTTTTTGGCAAATTCAAATCCATTTCCAATATAAAGAATGTTTGGAGTCCCTTGGGCACTGCCTTTGGCTGTGGTGAATCCAGCACTCAGAACAATGTTAGCCACTCAGTAGTCCAGGTCAGAGCATGTGTAACTTTTTCCAAAACTGACCTAGTTTTTAACCCAAGAAATTGTTATGAAGGTCTGAGTATATGGGGGACAACACACATATACAATTCAAACATGCACTGAGAATACATCATAAGTAAATTTATTTTAAAGCAAGAATTTGGTATATATGTATATTATATAAAATTGCACTGGTTATTAAACATGAAAATGAATTTGCATGTTAATGAGACAGATGTGCTTGTTTATTTTTTCCATAAAGAATTAGATCTTGCTGAATAATTAATAATGGGTATGCAGCATCCTCAAAATTTTTCAGAGTTTATTTTTTTATAATTGTCAATGCAATGAGCATCACTTTGTGTAAATACATAGTACAAAATAGCAAAAGTGTCTGTAGGGTCACGGCAGAAAATCTCGGTAACTCTGTCCTAATACAAAGATAATTATTTTTTAAAGCTATTGATGGCAATTCAAAAGGCAATTTTAAAATCAAACCAATGTCCTTTTGTGTCCATTCCTCTTGTCATGGCCTACCTCCATCCCATAGGCCGTCTAACTCTAGTAGTGGCTATTGTTTGTTTTACTGTTTTTGCCTAATTATACACCCTATTCCTATCATTCCAGCTCACAGTTAACAGGAACGGCCACTTCAGCCTTGACAGGGAGAAATGGTGGACACAGAGACATTTCCCACAGGACATGAAAAATTAGCAACTCAGAAATGCTCTCAATGTGGAGAATCAGAAACCCTCATCAACACCTTGATGCCTGGTGATGCCATATAGTGACGAACAACTAAAAGACAGAGTAAATCCCCTAAGATGCTATTCTTTCTCCAAACTGCGGATTTGTTTCTTTTTCAAATTACAGCCTCCACTCTTGCTTAATTTTCATTGTCCTAATGATTCACCATGTAGCTTTGAAGGGACCAGCTCCCCATTTCAGCAGCCATAACAGACTAGCACGTGCTTGTCTGACCTTGCCTCGGTCACTAGGAGGTCAGATGTCTGCCTTGTAGCAAGGAACTAATCAGAAGTTAACTGGTGATGCTATGCTTTACAGCTCTGGGTCTGCTTTATGGAAAAGTGCACAGCAATGATGCACAGAGCATAGCAAACACCCTGGGAGGGCCTATGGGTCATAACAACCAGTTGACCAATCAACACAGGGCAAGCCCTCCAAGCCTGGAGGCACACCAATCCTGAGCCTGTGTGTACCCCTAGACACTCTCCTTACACTGCCCTACAAGATCTCTATGCTGTGGCTTCACAGCGTCTTTCCTAGCTATCCACCATGGTGGATGGGTGAAAGGCCCAAGCTAATGGGGTTAGCTCGTTAACAAGTACAATAAAGCCTCATGATGTTTGCATCAAGCTTTTGCCTCCGCCCAGTGATTGGGGTTGTCTCAGTCCCGGACCGAGTTCCTGGGGGCCTGAGCCTCCAGGGGTCTTTCAGCTTCATCTTGAAGTAACAAGGGAGAACAAGGAAGGACCCTTGGTTAGTATTCAACAAATTCACATCTGAAGGAAGATCTTATTCAGAATAAATGTTAATAAAATGCAAGATCAGATTGCTGGATAAGGTTGCAATGCATCTATATATAGATAATCAAAGCAAGCTGCTTCAGCAGATAAAATCTGATATTATTTATGATTAATATTTAATGTTTCAATTTCAGGTCATTTACCATCAGTAAAAAGTCTCTGATTGAAGCTGACCTCAATGTTTCTCTTAGTCCAGTAAGAACAAATTTAAATATATAACTTAAAATACAAAATATGTCTAATTTTATTGATAGATGCTACAGTTAAAGAATCATCATGCTGAATAAATAGCATTTTTTCTATGGCAGATCTCTGCTCAGTCCTAATACTGACCACCAAATGGGGCAGCACAAACATGGATAAACAAAGAGAATGTGGGGTGCTAGTTTAAACCAGCTATTACTAATACACCTCTCTGGAGTTCCAATAAGTAACTGTGCTTTTTAAGAAAAATGTCTGAAACCAAGAAGGAAAACACAGACAGGAAGCTCATACCATGTTCTTTGACAACTGTCAGACCACCTAATGATGTCGTGGTTCAGGGATATGAGTGGAGTCACAACTCCCAAGTTACCTCTTGGTTATATGGTAGTGAGGAGACAATGAAAGCTGTGTGTCTGTTATCATAAGTGATGCTAACTATAAGCAAAATGGATTCACTTCATTTCCCTTAATCTAATTCAGAAAGTGCAAATTCAAATACCTTCAGATGTCAGAAAGAAAAATGCAGCATGTAACCCATCACAGTGGGGAAATTTCTGACTAGGAAAGGGGCTATCACTGTTAAGGTGCTAATATTAAACCACATGTTTAACACCTCCATTTATGAATCTCCTCAGTCGCAAGCCTTCTGAGGCTCAGGCTTCGTTATTCAGTTCTGTGCACTCATCTGACTTTGGACTGAACTGGACATTCTGGATCAGGTATTGCTGGCAAAGGCCCTGCAATGTCTACCATTCCCTGGTCTTTTCTTGTACTAGGTGAATAATAGGGAGCTGAATAAAGGTGGGATTTCCAAATCATCCTCAAACAAAAGTCACAAGGCCCTGTCACTCAACCCAAGAGAAAATGAATTGGAGTAGAACAGAAATGCTTGGGGAAGAAGAAAGAATGTCTACAGGGAGATACTAGATGAGAGAAATAAGACCAACCAACCAGGGAATCTTAGAGTCTAAGTGAGTAACCAAACCAAAGAAACAAACTCTTGCTAAAATGTTTAATTGAACTTTTAAAGTTATCTCACAAAGTATTTTAAAAAGAAAAGCCTTTCTCGGTCTCCTTCCACATTTAATATTGGTTAATTTGGGGGACAAAGAGAGTTTGTTCACTCTGCTGCTGTGGAAGTCAGAGAGCAACTTGCACAACAGCATCAGTTCTGCCAGTTTTTTTCCACCACAGGGGGCTGAGAGATTGAGCTCAGATCCTCCAGTGTGGTAGCAAGCTCCTCTATTCTTTGAGCCACCAACTGCCCACATTTCAAATTTTAGTGTCTTTTTTTTTTTTAAAAAAAAAAAAAGAGTAACCAAGTCCAATTGAGTCCTGGAAATCATTTCTCTCATGGTATTTCCATAACAAAATTGTCTCATTGAAAGCAAACTATCTGCTACCTTACCTCCTGGCTGTGTGAGCTTTGCCACCAACAAGGTCTGGCATGGCTTATTAAGCTGATTCTTAATACTAGGAAGAATACTTCGAGTATTGTGTAATAATATATTCTAAAAATTGTTATTCTGTTCTTATTTTTTAATTTATCTTTCATTTAAATTAAAACCAATCTTATTTTACGTACCAATCACAGTTCCCTCTCCCTCCATTCTCCATTCCCCCCATCACTCCCCATCCACTCCCCAGGGAGGATGGAGCCTTCCTTGGGGGAATCTTCAAATTCTGTCACATCATTTGGGACAGGGCCTAGGCCCTCCCCCATGTATCTGGCCTTAGAGAGTCTCCCTCATAGGGAATGGGCTCCCAAAGCCCATACATGCACTATGGATGAATACTGACTCCACTGCAAGCAGCCCCCTAGGCTTTCCAAGCCCCCCAACTAACACCCATGTTCAGGGGGCCTGGTTCGGTCTTATGCAGGTTTCCCAGCTGTCAGTCTGGAGTCGATGAGCTCCCAATTGTTTCTGTGGTTTTCCCCAGCATAGTCTTGGCCCTTTTGTTGATCACTCCTCCTTCTCTACAACTGGATTCCAGGAGTTCGGCTCAGTGTTTAGCTGTGGGTCTCTGTTTCTGCTTCCATCAGCCACTGGATGAAGGCTCTAGGATGGCATATAAGGTGTCATCAATCTCAATATATGGGAAGGGCATTTAAGGCAGCCTCTTCACTATTGCTTAGATAGTTAGTTGGGGTCATCCTTGTAAATCTCTGGAAATCTCCCTAGTGCCTGATTTCTCTGTAAACATGTAATGGCTCCCTCTACTCCCTCTATGAGGCATCTCTTTTCTTGCTCTCCTTGTCTATTCTTTCCTCCACGGGATCTTACTGATTGCTCATGTTCTTCTCCCCTCCTTGTCCTCCTACCTCCGTCCTCCTCCCGTCGTCCTCCCAATTTGCTCAGGAGATCTTGTCCCTTTCCCCTTCCCTGGGGGACCATGTATATCTCTCTTAGGGACCTCCTTCTTTCCTAGCTTCTCTGGTGTTGTGTACTGAAGGCTGGTAATATTTGCTTTATGCCTAAAATCCATATATGAGTGAGTACAGACCGTCTTTGTTTTTCTGTAACTGGATTATCTCACTCAGGGTGATTTCTTCTAGTTCCATCCATTTGCCTGTGGATTTCAAGATTCCATTATTTTTTTCTGCTTAATTACATCAGCAAATGTTCAGAGGATGGCTGTCAGTAATACATAGGAGATTTAAAAGCCGTCACACTGAAGGGGAAGTGAAAGTTGTCCAGAAATGAGTTCTGAGCTGCGATGAGAATGAGTTATCAGCTGAGTTTCTATTTGTATCTGAGTATCTGCAGGAAAGCTCCTTACACACTCCAGAGGAGTGGGCAGCTTCATGTCTCCCCTGTCATGCATCCAAATCTCTGATGCATCGCTGCGTGTTCATGCTTTGACACATCAGCTTCACCTCTTATGCTCCTAAGAGGAAAGATGGTTCATGCATGTGTCCAGGAGGCTGTGTTTACCCCTTGGTTCTCAATACTCTAAAGCTGTTGTAGAACAGAGTGCACTGTGAACGAAGTATCATTTTTCAGTTAACAGCCCCTCTCCAAAAGACTATCACATATTATTCAGAGAGAAAATCTAAATATCTTCTATGTTAAAGTTTTTACCCACAATGTCACAAGCAGTGTTCTCTTGAAATTTTGTTGGGAATTTTACAAAGGAATAAATACTCTTTAAAGTCCAAAATTACAAACAAACACAGGTACATTTCCTAATATCTCTCCTGGACATGATGCCTTGAAGCTTTCAAATCCAGTCAAGAAAAGTGGCTAACAAAAAGGAAGTGCCATACACAAAGTATGTCAACTATACATGACTCCAATTGGTATTAGAATGTGGGGCATGATATAAATACATGAGTGACATAGGAGTCTCTGTGTGATAGAGTTCAGCATGAAATATTCCCACAGGTTCATACTTTGGGAACATGAACACCAGTTGATAGAGCAATTGAAGGGATCTGTGGAGTCATTAGAAGATAGTCCCTTAGGCAGGGAAAACATCAAGTTTCACAGGTTTTCCTGCCTTGTCCACAGAGATATGAGCTAGCTTCCTCACACTCCTGCTTCCTCAGGCTGCACCCACCACCATGCTTCAAATACACCTTCAAACCTGGAGGAAGACAGACAGGTTTCCCTCATGCTGCTTTTTGTCAAATACTTGGACAAAGAAACAAAAGACTATGAACAGTATAGTATCGTGATGAAGAAATAAATACATGAAAAATTGACACTCATCTCTTAACTTCAGAGCGGGTAAAGAAACATCCCAAGGACATCTAGAACCTTCCATTCTGAAATTTGGACTTCATATACTGGTTTCCTTCCCCTGTGAAAATGGGTATGGTGGAAAAACTGGGGATGTCCAGATCAACATCAACAATTAGCATTCATGCCACAAGGCTCTACCCCCGATGCTGTTGATGAAAATGGAACCCTGCTCTGTCCTGCTTCGTGTTGAGAATGGAGAACACCCATGTGTGGAAAACAAAACCTCTGACTCCATGCAAAGATATCTTCCCTTACGTTCGACAATACTTGTCAAAACTTTCAAGATTGTCACAAATAAAGTCTAAGGTATTCCTGCAACTTTGAGAACTTTAATTAATAACCACACATGAATAAATTTTAGCATCTATGATAGATGCTAGATGCTAGTGAAAACTTGAACCAGTGAAAATAGCAAGAGAACTTTGTAATGCCTTCACAATTATTCTCTAAGTGTAATAATTATAGAAATCTTTATTTAAAAATATACATTGTTGGGGCTGGAGAGATGGCTCAGTGGTTAAGAGCACCAACTGCTCTTCCAGAGGTCTTGAGTTCAATTCCCAGAAACCACATGGTGGCTCACAACCATCCATTATGAGATCTGGTGCCCTTTTCTGATGTGCAGGCAGACATGGAAGCAGAATATTGTATACATAATAAATAAATAAAATCTTTAAATATATATATATATACATTTGAAGGGACCAGCTTCCCTTTCGGCAGCCATAACAGCCGAACACGCGCTTGCCATAAACCTGCCTTGGTCACTTAGAGGTCAGATGCCTGTCTCATGACAAGGAACCAATCGGAAGTTAGCTGGTGGCACTATGCTTTACAATGTAGAGAGCATAGCAACCACCCTGGGAGGGCCTATGGGCCATAACAACCAGTTGACCAATCAACACAGGGCAAGCCCTCCAAGCCTGGAGGCACACCAATCCTGAGCCTGTGTGTACCCCTAGAAACTCTCCTTATGCTGCCCTATAAAGATCTGTGCGCAGCGGCTTCAAACTGTCTTTTCTAGCCATCCGCCATGGTGGGTGGGTGAAAGACCCGAGCTAACATGGGGTTAGCTCGTTAAATTACAATAAAGCCTCGTGCAGTTTGCAGCAAGCTCTCGAATCCACCTGGTGATTGGCTGACCGCGAATGTGGCCTGGGACCCCGGATACTTGAGTTTTCCGGGGTCTAACACATTGTCATGGATTCCATGTAGCAAATGGTAAAATGAATCACTGGAAAGAAATTTCACCTAATAAGACAGATGAAACAAGTCTAATGTAGCTGCAATTAAGGGAGACACACCACTTAATAAGCTCCTTTGCTGACTAGATACTGCATCAAGCCCCTGGTTATATCTAGAAAGAAGCATTGATTGAAATTCTAAGTTATTCTGAAGTGAAGTATTCGAGGATTAAAGTTTATAAGATCTGTTCTAATGCTTAATGTTTCCAAGCTATGATTTCAATCAGGAAAATGGGTATTCGATATGATTTACTTGGAGTGATGACATTTCCTTAAATGTCTTGGGATTCTTCTGGTCACTCTGCACTGACATCTATTCATCCAATCTGTCTTAAAAAATAAAGAAAACGATTCGAGTTCAAATGAGAAGAGGGGAATAGTGTATTATTCCATCTATTTATTTCTCTTAATTGAACATAATAACAAATTCAGTGACAGGATAGCCCTAGTAAATAAGTAAGACATTTCCACAATGAAAAAGCTGTGGTGATGCTGGGTGGGTAAAAGTGCCTGTGCTGCAAGCCTGAAGCAGCACACTGTGAATGGATCCACACAGATCCACTGTGAATGGATCTCCCGACACCACACATATGCTAGAAACTAAACATTGTCATCTGACCTAGGCATTGTCTGTGTGTACCATCTGCAGACACACACACACACACACACACACACACACACACACACACACACACAGAGAGAGAGAGAGAGAGAGAGAGAGAGAGAGAGAGAGAGAGAGAAAGAGAGAGAGAGAGAGCGCACAGTGAAATAAAGTTAAACAAAAATGTGTTTAGTGCATCACATTAACTAGGAAATGACACTCCAACTCTACTCCTGGTTACTATATCTTCACTGCCTGATAATTTTCATATTTCTAGCCTACCTTAAGGTCTACCTAGTACTATACTTCATGTCTAGGTTCTGTAATGTTAAGTGAGATGTGTTCTGTGAAGTGGATTGATTGATAATGTCCTTTACTAAATAACAAATTACCCTAAAATGTAGGAGTTTAGGTTTAAAAACACTTATTATCCCACAGGTTCTGAATGGCTGGTGGTTAAGGCTCAGGTTCTGTCATGAAGCTACAATCATTTTTTTTTTGTCATGTAGGGCTGCATTCCACCTTAAGGTCCAACCGGAGGCAATCTATCTCAGAGTGCCAAGTGTATGGCTGTCTGTAGGACTCAGAAGACCCCTACAGAGTGTTCACTCCTGATGGGGTCTCCTTAATATCTCTCCACAGTATGGCTACTGAGCTGCCTATGGTGTGTGTGGAGGGGTGGGGGACTTATTGGAATCATAATTTCAAAACATATCTTGAAATATCAGCCCATCACACTTGTCACATTCTCTGTTAAAGTGACAAACACCCAGTTCACTTTCAAGAGATGGAGGCATTAAACCAGGACACAGGGATCCTTGTGTGTTCCTTTGGAGGTTGCCCACCACAATGGGCAGCTAAGACCTCAGCCTTTCTTCCTAATAAACTAGAACAAAATAGAAAACAGGAATCCATTTTCCAGGATACTATAAATATTTCTAACAAATCATTGTTTTCAAACAAACCAAAGATGCTGCCTAAATTGTCTACAATATATCAAAAACCTGAGCATACTAAGTAGACAGAAAAAATAACAGGGAACATATAGATTGCAGTATGGTTGGAGTGCATATGTAAGTAATCAGTGAAACCAGGAAGAAGCCCCAAATACTGCATGCCATGAACAAGCATCAAGTACCCAATAGACAGTGGTTAAAGTTAGCCCTGCCTGAATCCAGCATCTCCTGCATGAGAGGCCAGCAAGTTTACTCCAGGGTATCCTTTATCTTGAGTGCTATGTGTCAATGAAAATGACATACCTGTGTGTAACCTAACTGCTATTGTTTCTGTAAGAATTCATCTGGTGGACACCATGCACCTGTCATGTGCTGTGGTATTACAACACATTTGGTAACTATACACATGTCCATCAATAGATATGTGGCACAGAATCCACAATCTACCCTGAGTCTGTGGTAGCACAGCTTAACGTGAAGCTTCCTCTCTGGAGAAACAGAAGAGATATTTCCTTCCCACACTCTTTCAGGTTGTGATAGAATTGATTTTCTAGAATTTCTAGGATTGTTGCCTTGCAGAATGTCATCTAGTTGCATTCCAAGCTTAAAAGACTGTTGAATTTTTTTGGTTCTTGTCATACATCCTCCAAGTTCAGAGAAAGATGATGTGTCAACTCCTCCCCATACTTTGATCTCTGCTGGTTCGTCCTCTGGTAACCCCCATCTTCTTGCCTCTTGTGCTCTCTCTCTCTCTCTCTCTCTCTCTCTCTCTCTCTCTCTCTCTCTCTCTCTGTCTCTCTCTCTCTCTCTGGGTTTATGAAGTTGTATCAGTCACAGAAAATAGTTAGTAGTTGTGTGATAATCTTCTACCTTTTCAATCATGTCTTCTGAGTTCTACCTGTGTAGAAAAAGAACATTATTTACACACAAAGAGCTACTAAGAATGCACCCCATGAAAAAAATTTATGCAATATGTCTTTTTGGTAAATATTGTAACTAATTAAAATGAAAGATAAAGGCAAATGGAAGGCAGGCAAAACCACAAGAAATATTTATGCACACATGTATTGAAGTCTTTTCATGCCCCACCTTCCTAAGCTGATATAGTAAGCTCTCATTTGAGGTCCAGACTCTGCTGTGATATGGAGTCTATCTTACAGACACAGGCAAGGAGGGAAGGGTACTTGACAAATGTACTCTTCCTTCTGGTCACGAAGCATCTTATTTTTCTGCTGCAATGATTTTGATTATTATTCCATGACCATTACTGTTTTTTCCCTGACAGTCCATAGGTCTATTTTCTTTGATTATCTAGAAAATATTCTTCAACTAGAGTTTACTAGTGCATTTAATTTACTGACCTCTGAAACACAGGTAAAATGAGAGTTTGTTGTTATGATTAATACTCATTGTGTAGATTGCCTTTGGTCTGAAGCTCTTTAAACTGATTTCTTTTTCAACATTACACCATGATTTAGATTTGACTTGATTGCTGTATCTACAACCAGCTGGGTTCAAACATTTTAGTTTCCATAAAATTGGTAGTTACTAAGATGCACTTTCAAGCCTATTGTACAGGGCAGTGTTTTAAAATGCACTTTCTCCTTCTTCAAAAAAAAACCCTCAAATTTGCCCTAATTTGATTCTTACAATCTTTCAACTGACCAATTCCATCATCTTTTTAGTTTGATCAATTCCAGTCATTCCTTATGTTTAAAAAAAAGTGTGCAAATGCCATATGCCTGTTCTTTGATTCAACAAGTGAGCTTTTCAGGGGCAGAGTGGGGTCCAGAGCCTCTCCTCATCCAGATCATGATACACATTCTCCACTCAACAAGAGTCAGCACATCTTAACCCCTCAGCATGATTTGGCCATATTGGATGTGCCAGTCTGGAGGATGTTTAAATGCAATTGAGCAGAGAATTGAAAAGTAATGTGACTTTGAGGCTGAGCTAATAGATCACAGCAATGATCCCTTGCTGTATTAGACTGGGAAAAGCACTCAGTAAAATATACATGGAAGCAAACACAAGGGGTACAGAGGGGAGGGAGAAAGGGAAGGGGGGAAGAAAGGGGAATGAGGGGCTTGGGGAGGACAGGAGGAGAAAGAGGAAGGAACTGTTCCTCATGGCACATTTTAGAAAACCATCTTTTTTAAAAAAATATTTACATTCTGAAGACAAAATACCATTGACAGTATGAGACAAGGGAAGAGCTACACGGGCATGGTTGAGAATATTACTTTGACTTGGAAACTGACCTATTATATTTGCATGAACATCTGGAGCAGATTCTCTAAATTCTTAGAAACAGATGGACATTAAAAAAAAAGCCTATGATTACAAAGCCCTGTGCTGATTGAGTCAGCATGAGGTCCATTCTAATGATTGCTGATCTTTATTAAGTATAAAAGACTTTTCCAAACCAAGTTTCTTCTTCCTGATGTGTCACTGACCAAGGGAGCACTGTAACTACTCTGGTGATAGAGCGTTCCAGAAGCTTGGGCATCATCCTGCCTGCACAGGGCGTATTCCTGGACTACAGGTCTAACCTGAAGCTACCTTCCTCTGAACCCTGTAGAGGGAGGCAATACTGCAAAGGTTTACTTCCTTAGAATGTTATATGTACATAATATGTATGTATGTATGTATGTATGCATGCATGTATGTATGTATGCATGTATGTATGTGTATATGTATGTATGTATGTATGTATGTATGTATGTATGTATGCATGTAAATAACAAGGTGGTTACATATAGAGATGGATCTTATTTAGATAGCATTTCCACATTCTGATTCATTTCAGCTGACTTGGTTCCTCCTCCTGCCCTTCACCCATCCTGAAGTAACATTGTCAAGCTCACTGAGCTCCATAAACAGTCACCATCTGGTTGCCAAGCAACCACAGATTTTCCACAAGTGCCAGTATCCTGTGTATTTAAACTGCAGTTGGCCTCTTCTTTTTCAAACTTATCAAAGTTTAGAAAAATAAGTATATGTCAAATGGGAAGAGCTGTGCATAATTTAAAGGTGGATGCTCACAACCTAGGAACCAGGAAAAGAATAAGGGACCTTGAGTGAAATTGCACCCTCATGGATGGATTCCTTCCCCCGAACCCTCACAAAGAGATATTGACAAAGTGACTACCTCAGTGTGACAGTAACAGCATAAAGCAAATGGATGTTTACTCTTGTGGGTTTTCTAACACTCTAGAGCTTCAACCCGACCCTCAGTTGTGGGTGAAATGGACTGTCCCCTGGCTTAGATGCATCTTGTCTGGACAAAATGGCTTTTTGTTTCCAGAGAAAGGTAGTGGAAACTTGTATTTCGCATCTCTTCACTAAGAGAGGGTGAAGGTGAGATAATAGATTCTTCATGCTGGCCTCAGAGACCAAGATTTTTGGAGAAGTTACTGAAAGCAGTGAGGGAATATTTGACATCCATGAATGGTTACATCCTGTTATATGTGCAACATACAAATTATACTTACCTCATTAACAAATGTGTTTTACATTTTTTGATGCTTGCATGTTTGTATTTAAGGGACATTTAAAGCAATTTTGCTTTTTTCTGATCATACACCTCTGAGTCAACTTTTTGTCTCAAAGTAAGACAGAAGTCGGTTGGGGCCAATACTTGTATCCAAGAAATCTAAGTCTCGAGTAAGTGCAGTTTTGTTTTGGAATCCAACTACCACTTCCTGAACTAAGAATGGCAGAGGTGTCCTTGTCAGCAATGATGGACATGGTGTGAAGACTCTGAGGCTGATGTGCCTGCACCTGCACAGTGGTCAAGTCCCTGGCTCCAGAACATTCTAGATGAGTATGTTTGGAGAAATGAAAACATTTCTCTTCTTATTCCCCAGCTTTTGCACCTAAAAACAAAGACAGAAAAATTGATATCATAGACATTGCAAAGGTTAAAAGACATGATAATTATCCCCTGAGAGTATCTGGAGTATGAGGAGTAGCACTTCCCAAAGGCAGTACTTACTCTGCCTTCCCTGTTGCTATCTCTGAATTAATTCAGGATGTTAAATAATTTATAAGTAGATGTACCACATTTTCTTTATCCATTCTTCAGTTGTGGAGCATCTAAGTTTCTTCCAGGTTCTGGCTATTACAAATAGTGCTGATATGAACATCATTGAACAGATGTCCTTGTTGTATGAATGTGCATATTTTGGGTATATGACTAAGAGTAGAATTGCTGGATCTTGTAGGACTGATTCCCATTTTCCTGAGGAGCAACCATACTGATTTCCAAAGTGGCTGTACAAGTTGGCACTCCCACCAGCAGAGGAGAAGTGTTCCCCTTTCCCCATATCTTCTATGGCCTAGACTGTCCTTGGTGTTTTTTTATTTTAGCTATTCTGATTGGAGGTAGATGATATCTCAGAGTTGTTTTGATTTGTATTTCCCTGATGGCTAAAGATTTTGAGCACTTTCTTAAGTGTCTTTCAGCCATTTTAGATTCCTCTATTGAGAATTCTCTATTGAGTTCTGAACCCACTTTTTAATTTCATTGATTGGTGTTTTGGTTGACTAACTTCTTCAGTTCTTTGTATATTTCGGAAATCAGCCCTCTGTCAGATGTGGGGTTGGTGAAGATATTTTCCCATTCTGAGGGCTGTAGTTTGTCTTGTTGACTGTGTCCTTTGCCTTACAGAAGATTCTCAGTTTCAGGAGGTCCATTTACTAATTGTTGATTTCAGTGTCTGTGCTACTGGTATTATGTTCACAAAAAATGGATAAAGAAAATGTGGTACATTAACACAATGGATTACTACTAAGCAGGAAAAAAAACAATGGAATCTTGAAATTGGCAGGGAAATGGATGCAATTAGAAGAAACCATGTTGAGTAAGGTAACCCAGTCACAAAGAGACAAACATGGTATGTACTCACTCATATGTGGATTTTAGTCATTAGAGCAAAGGATTACCATCCCGTAATCCACACTTCCAGGGAACCTAGGAAACAAAGGAGGACCCTAAGAGAGATATACATGGTGCCCCAGAGAAGGGGAAAGGGACAAGATCTTCTGAGCAAATTGTCAGCATGGATGAGTGGGAGAGGGAGTTAGGAGAAAGAGAATGGAAGAAGAGGGGAGGAAAGGAGGACATGAGAGAGAAGGAAGATTGAGTCAGGGGAAGAATAGAGGACAGCAAGAAAAGAGATACCATAATAGAGAGGGAGCCATTATAGGTTTAAAGAGAAATCTGGCACTAGGGAAACGTCTGGAGATCTACAAGGATGACCCCAACTAACAATCTAAGCAATAGTGCAGAGGCTACCTTAAATGCCCTTCCCCTATTATGAGATTGATGACTACTTTATATGCCATCCTAGAGCCTTCATCCAGTAGCTGATGGAAACAGAAGCAGAGATCCACAGCTAATTTCTAAGCTGAACTCCTGGAATCCAGTTGCAAACAAGGAGGAGTGATGAGCAAAAGGGGTCAAAACCAGGCTGGAGAAACCCACAGAAACAGCTGATCTGAACAAGGGGTTGCTCATGGACCCCTGACTGATAGCTGGGAAACCAGCATAGGACTGATCCAGACCCCCTGAAAGAGGATGTCAGTGAAGTGGCCTCAGAAATCTATGGGGCCTCTGGCAGTGGATTAGTTTTTATCCCTAGCATATCAATGGACTTTGGGAGCCCACTCCACATAGAGGGGTATTTCCTCATCCAAGACACACGGAAGAGGACCTAGGCCCTGCCCCAAACAATATGACAGACTTCAAAGATACCCATGAAAGAACTCACCCTCCCTGGGAGCAGAAAGGGGACAGGATAGAAGGTTAGTGGGGGGCAGGGGAAGAGGTGAGTGAGCAGGAACTTGGATTGACATGTAAAACAAGCTTGTTTCTAATTTAAAGAATAAAAATGAATTTATAAGTAGAGTCTCTTTCTTCGGTCAGGATTCTGAGAGGGTTTTGACTCATCAGGAAGAGCAAAGCAAATGCACTTACAAATAAGAAGAGATAAACACAAACAAACAAACAAACAAACAAACAAAAATCCAAAAAAACAACCACTCCAGTAATCATACCAACTTAGACCTTACCTTTTTGGTAATCATTTTTTTTTAATCTTCTAATATTTTTAAACAGGTATAATATTTGCTCCATGTATTGACTGCAGAGTCAATATGTGCCAAGCACATACCTCACTTTAAACTCTGGACTGGCAGACTAATACCTCACTTCAATACATGTGTTTATGTGTTTAAGGATAACTATTGCCATTTTTACATGTTCTTATTTGAGTCATGGATAGATCAGCTTAAATTTCATTGATTTATTCATTGAAATATACTAAGAAGAGCTGTGCTAAAATATGTGGAATGTTTATGAAGGGACTACTATCAGTATAGACCACTGGGCCTATTCAAGGTAATTCAGCCTTGAGCAATTAGGAGGTTGGAGACTAGCAATGCAATCATGGTTCCTTCCCAGAATCAAGGGTGGCCTCTCTTATCTCTACCTCAATGTGGGACTCTGGCTCATGCAGACTCCATGTTGGCCAGTGCATGGACAGACAGGCAGGAAGTGACAAATCACAGGAAAAATCGCTTAGAGAACCCTGAGCTAGGGCTCACTAACAAGGAGGGGACATGAAGGAGGGAGTAGGAAGAGGAGATCTGGCTGTGACCGTCCTTACCACATGTTTTCACAGGCTCTGTATTTATTCCTAATTTTGTTTGAAAACAAGCAACGCTTTTGGAACTCTACAGTCCACCACTACATGCAGTTTTAATTGGTTTGATTTTCCAAATTTTGCAATACTTCAAGCTTTTCTTTCAAGTCGTGTTGCTCGCCTTGTTGGCTACCTATAGAAATCTATAAATCTATTCTTCCAACCTCCCTAAAGATCACTTTCTTTCTCTCTTTTCTTCCTTTTTTTTTTTTTTTTGGCTTTTTGAGACAGGGTTTCTCTGTGGCTTTGGAGGCTGTCCTGGAAGCTGCTTTTGTAAACCAGGCTGGTCTCAAACTCACAGAGATCCGCCTGCCTCTGCCTTCCAACTGCTGGGACTAAAGGTGTGCGCCACCACCGCCCAGCCTAAATATCATTTTCAATCAGTATTAGTGAAGGATTTTCCCCTCTCAGTTACAGATTGTATTCTGCTTTCAAATTCAAATCCTGTCAGATTTATTTCACTCTTCACTAAAATGATGAGACTCAATTGAAAACAAAAATCACCAGGTTTTAATTTCAACTTATTATAAGATAATCATATTTCATTTTAGTTATCTTTCAATTTTCTTTTATGAAAATTTACCTCCTAATTGTTATAAAAAGTGTTAAAAAAAACACTATAGCTTCCATGAAAGAGAATCTTGAGGCTTTTTGTGAGTATTTGGCCCTCATCTCCCAAGCCCAGGGGCTCTTCCCTCCTCAAACTCCCACGCTCCTGGCTCAGCAAGCATTGGATATCTGTGTTACCAGTTAAATTGTACATTTAGTTTCTAGAAATAATGTGAGGCAAAAGTAAAAGAAATGTATCCTCTGGATGTTCAATGCAGAGTGGTCAGCCTTGAAATCAGGAACACACAAACAACAAATGTGGACTCAGAAGGATCTATTCTTAGGCATATTTGGTGTCTCTCTTTGTGTAACAGTAAATAATCAAAGATAAAGAAGACATAAACTGGAGGGGAGCATGGAAAGGATCAAAGAAAGGATAAATGGGAGAGGCTTCAAGGAGGAGAGGTAATATAAGTGGATTTATGTTCAAATCATTACTAAAAGGAAAATGTTTCCCACTCTCCAGTGTCTTAAATACAGCTAAACACATTCCACCCACACCCACTCATATAAGCATACACATACATACACACAGAGACTCAGCACATGTGAGCACACACATGCATACACACACGTACACACGCAAATTCTCCCACACTACACACACACACACACACACACACACACACACACACACACACACACCACACACACACACACACACACCACACACACACACACACACACACACACACTGTCTTAGTTAGAATTTCTATTGCTGTAATCAAATACCATGACCAAAAAGAAGTTGGGGAGGAAAGGGTTGATTTGGCTTACACTTCAGCATTGCTGTGCATCATTAGAGGAAGTTGGGACAGGAACTCAAACAGGGCAGGATCACAGAGGCAGGAGCTGATAAAGAGGCCAAGCAGGCATACTGCTCACTGGCTTGCTCTCCATGGCTTGCTCAACCTGTTTCTTATAGAACCCAGGACCACCAGATCATGGGTGGAACCACCCACCATTTCCTTGTCATTGATGCTGCTTTTTGAGAGAGGGTTCTTCTATATAGCAGAAGCTAGCCCTGAACTTTTGATCTTCTCTCTGTGTGTTCAGACTTCAAGCATGTGTTCCTATTCAAATTATTAGGGACAATAATACTACACACACACACACACACACACACACACACACACACACACACACACACACGGGGGGGGGGAGACAGAGAGACTGAGAGAGAAAGAGAAAGAGAGAACACACAGAGAGAAAGAGAAACAATCAGAGGTACTAAGGAATAAATGTAATTAATGAAATAAGTCCATTATATAGAAAATAATCAAGTGAGATAAAAATTTTTAAAGATCTTGAGAGATGCCTATAGAATAGTTGTTGATTGAGTCACCCATGGCTACCAGCAGTTATTCTAATATATGACACTAGTCAGACTAGTGCCCCAATAACTGCCCCACAGGGGTTTGGGGGGACATGGTATGTTATAAACCATGTGCATTTTACTTTATTTATTTATTTATTTGTGTGTGTGTGTGTGTGTGTGTGTGTGTGTGTGTGTGTGTGTGTGTGTGTGTGCACATAGCATTGGCTTGGCCTTGTAATACTGTGGTAGGAATCAGTTCTCATCTTCCAAGGCTGTATTTTAAGATTGGACTCAGATTTCAGGCTTGTTGGCAAACATCCTCACCTGGTTGGCCATCTTGCCATCCTGAGTGTGTGCATAGCAGGGCAGTTTAAACAAGAATGGTGAAAGTGCTGCTTCTGAAGGGCAGTGTGGAGGAGCCTCACGGGGAATGAAGTGTGACTGAAGTCCATTATTAATGGTGATGTCAGCAGACAGTGACAAACACACTACCACACCTAGAGCAGAGGAATACAAAACTCTGAAAAGTTACCAAAGGGATACAAAGAGCAGGCACTAGCTACTGTCCCGAAGCCCCAGCATCCAGGCGTTAGATAAAGAGACGAATAAACTCAGTAGAAGAATAAAGATGACAAAAACAAGGACAATGAGCTTGAGGGTTATTATCTTGTTTGTGTAACTGCCAATCCCATAGACCCACCAGGATGAATCCCTTCTTGACTTTTCACTATGTAAATGGAGCCTGGGAGACATTTCAGAGAAAAGGGGGTTACTGGGGAGAAGGAAGTGATGAAATTTTTCAGTGCTAGAGTAACATCAAATGGGTCACAGGGAGAGAAGGTCACTTTTCAGTGAGAAATGAAAACACGAAAAACATCATGGATAATTTCATATGTTTTACTATCTAGATAACTGTCTGCCTTGCATAGACAACAAAAAGCATGGGGCTTTTAAAGGAACCATTGGGCTTTTTTTCTCCACCTCAAACAAGTACCATGTCATCTCAGCACAACAGTATCTGGAAAAGTGCATCCACTTTGGGCTGTGAACCTCTGAACGTCCACAGGTGGCCACCCAAAGTTCCAGGAGGGATTTCTGCCAGCTCAAGTTCAGCCACGCCCTGTGTTTTGCCATGTTCCGAGCATAGCCACCAGTTACATCACCAAAAAGCACCCTCTACCAGCCTGTTAATATTTTTCTTCTGAAATCGTTAAGCCTCTTCTTGTCTAGGAATGAATTTTCCAAGATGACCTCACTGGGGAGGTGAAAAGGGCACTGCAGTGAAAATGCCCCTGGGGAAGCCTCACGAGGTTGCTATCTAGAGCTCAGAGTGACCTTCAGGCCAGGGATGCTGCAAGGAGGGACAGCATAATTGTTTTTGTGGGACTATCACAGGGTCAACAAAACTTTTCAGAAATCATCTCAGTTAGCATGAGTGCTACTATTTAATTAAACTCATAAAACTAAAGCCTGAGTCACAAATATCTAATAAGGAGCTGGAGAAATGGCTCAAGGTGAAGAACCTATGCTGCATTTGCAGAGAACCTGAGTCCAGTAGCCCTTTTATATGTGCTGCAATCATCTGTTAACTCCAGCTCTGGGAAAAGGAGACCCTCTTCTGACCTCTGAGGGCACTATAATCACACACACACACACACACACACACACACACACAGAGAGAGAGAGAGAGAGAGAGAGAGAGAGAGAGAGAGAGAGAGAGAGAGAGAGAACCAAGTTCCAAAAAGGGCAAATTAACACGATAAAAGTAATCTAGGAATGATGCAGCATTGCCAAGTTTTCCAAAGTTCCCATCAGTCTAGTAGAGTCAGAAAATTCACAACTTTGAAGAAAACAATAATAGAAAAAGACACAAATGACAGACGAGTATGATTTATCAGAAATGTTCCAAGGCCACCACCAAGAAGGGCTTGCTGTCTCCAAAGCAAGAGCTGCAGCTGTGGTAGGTGAATTAGACACTTTCATTTTACTTTATAACACAACAAAACATGATGCCATGTTATAGTGACCAGAGCTTTCTGCTTTTATATTCAATGTCCTATGTCAGTAAATGATCACATGCTGGGAGCAAGGACAGGGAATCCAGTGAGAGGGAGCATTTGAAGTCTGTCCACGGTTAAGAGAGAGTGTGCTTCCTTTTGCAAAACAAAGTATAAAATTAACCATAAACTAGAAAATAGAAGGTATATCCTTCCAAATATTAATAAAATTGAAAATGCAGAACTGTGGTCACTGGTTCGACTGAAGAACACCAAAAGAGAAGTAAGGGAGACGTGAGGGAAGAGCAAGGGAGACCATTGGAGAGCAGAGCAGAAGATGCCGGCGGTAAACAAGCTGCGGAGGACACAGCGCCACTCCCGTGAAGCGGTTGTGGGAACACAAAGGAAGCTTCAGGTACGTGCGTGTTTTCAGTGGCAGAGATCAAAACGGGGGCTCTGAGCGTTGACTCAGCAGACTGCTTTACCACAGGCCTATACCCCTAACCTCAAACCTGTAATTTTGCAAATGTCAATATGAACTGTAAAATGTCTTCATTTCATTGTTTGCCCAGTGCTTGTGGGAAGATGCTACTGGACTCCCAGGCTTCCCCTGAGATGTGCCCCTCATCACGAAGTGGCCATTTCATAGAAGATGCTCACACAGCTTTCATTTCCCGGTCCTTTCAGAGGAATGATAAGCATCGTATAAGCGGCAAGCGGTTCTCAAGTGTGACAGGTTCACTTCTCCAGAGAGCTGCTTTCTTCCTGTTTCTGATTTGAACTTTAAGAAGGGTGTGCTGGTATGCTTTAAGCCCTGCTAAACATGAGACAGTTGTGACTAAGTGATAAAATAGTCACTAGTGTTGCAGACTTCAGGAATAACTAGTCTCCAGGAGTCCTGCTATAGACTCTCTTAGATTTTTGTTTAAATTAGAAATGAAGAAAAGGAGAAGAGGGAGAAGAGGAGACATAAGACTAAGAGACATATTAGATATATTAACCAGTTTATTATAAGCCCAGCAGAGTAGAGAGACTAAGAGAAGAGTAACATGGTTAATAGGACCGCCATGGCCAGTCGCCATAGAGAGGCAGAGAGCATAAACAGACAGAGAGAAGAGAAGAGCAGAAGCAGAGAGAGAGAGGAGAGAGAGAGAGAGAGAGAGAGAGAGAGAGAGAGAGAGAGAGAGAGAGAGAGAGAGAGAGAGAGAGAGAGAGAGAGAGAGAGGAAATGGACAGGGGTCTGTCTTTTAAAGGGGTCCTCTGCACCTGCGTACAGACTTAGTTCCAATGGAACCCTGGGCTGACCAGGGTACTGCCTGTTTGGCCAGGTAACAGGGGCAGGCCAGCATAATGCCTGGACCTTTCATACTCCTCATCTGGGATATGAGCAAAACTAAGAAGGGCAAAAAGTACCCAAGTCCAAAGGATGACTTTTAGAATAGCTTTCTATCTGCATGCGTTTGACTATAATGACCAAACTAATCTTGCCTTGATTAGTGTGACCGTGAAAATAATTATCATTTATATATAATTTTAAATCTTAAAAGCCCTGTTAAAATGTCCTTTCCTGCTCCAGGTCATGCAGTATTGACTAGAGTAATGAATTCATTAGGGCAGCCTGATTTCTTCCTGGAGTCTATAAATGCAGACCTCAGAACACACCCATGGGCTAATATTAGCACATGGCCTGTGGGATGAAAATTTAATGATCTTTCTGATAATTAATATTTTAAAAATTTAGTTTCTGTGTGTTTTTAGTATGATATGTAGGGAGACATTCCAGCAATTTATGGATATTAAAAGTTTTAACAAAGAAAATTTTCATCTTAGAACCATTTTATTGCACAGTAAGTACTCTGTAGTGGTCAAATACTCAAACCACCCCAAAATTCAAGGTCTTTTTATTTTGCCTTGACAATGTGCAACAAATGTTTTTTTGTTTCTCACCAAATTATTTTGAATAGATTTGTATTTATTTCCTAAAATATAATACATTTATGTCTGCTAGTGTTTTCTTATTATTCAATTTCTTGTATTATTCAAACTCTTGTAAGATACTGAAATTAAAGTATTTTAAAGGTTTTGATATCCCTAAATGCATGGGATGAAGGGTCAGAAAAGCCACCTCTTCCTGTAAAACGGACCTGGCTGGTGCCATTTTAAACTATTTTATTCTGAGAATTCTCCTTATGAAATATTGAAAACGAAACTGTACACATCCAATGAAGAAAAAGACAAGTAGAAAACCCTGTAGAGTCATAATGAAGCTGTCTAGCCTCCTCTCTGAAATGGGTGATCTCTGGACTTTGGCTCCCAAGAAACTCGTGATGCAATAGCAATTACCATCTAATAAAGCATGCCTGAGCCCCGGACACAGGTACACACTGAAAAGGCCCGGAAAAGATTCTGTAGAAGTAAACTGGTTGGGTCACTAAAAGAGGCTCAGAGTGAAGTGTCTAATGGCCTCTCCTTGCCTCCCGTGCTGTCCGCAGAGGGAGAGTTTCTGCCAGGCCTCTTGTCTTCTTGAGCAGTTCAGTCAAGACAATACACAATTACACAAGTATTGCATTCTGCTCAGGAAAAACTACACACCCAGGAGACTTTTATCCCCTATCTTTGTTTTTGTTGTTGTTGTTTGTTTGTTTATGTCAAACAGAAAGTCATTTGTAGGAATTGCATGGTTTGTGGCCAAACAGACTCCGCTCCAGGCCTTGTGTGTTCTATAGACAGAAAAAAAAAGTTTAACCACGCCCCTGAAAGCTGTGTCCATCTTCCCTTACAGAAAAGGAAAGGGGCAAGGTCAAGGTTCATGTTTACTAGCAAGCCATTGCAGTGCTTGTCTTGATGTGTCTACTAAAATGGTGTGTCTCTTTCTCCTAGGAAGTTCATTTAGTGATGCTTCAGAAAGCAGCTGGGAAATTTGTCACCTAAGTGCTCATGTGTTTTGTCCAAATAATACGACTTTATGAAAAATTTGTAGAATTCACATACAAAATAGCTAATTATAGATGTGATAAAATGGTTTTATGGATTTATTTTTAAAATAGGTTTAGAAACATAACTAAATGTCCCTTGTTTATGGAATCTTGGCCTGAGGCCCATGGTTTTTAAAGATGCTTATGAACACCAAGTGCCTGTTTAATCTATAAAGAGAGCTCGGGTGCTTTGCTGACTCTGAGTGCACACAGGTTCTGGTTTGGGACTTAACTGGGAAGACCACTTCTGGTGCTCCAAGGAAGTGGGCTTCCAGAATTAATGATGGGGCCTGAGTCTGGAAAATAATTTTCTCCAAGTATCCAATCACCTTAATGTAACAGGTAGCTAGATGATCCTGAGGTCCAACATTGGTGACATGAGAAATAAGCTGTCATCAACAATACAGAGCCAACTACTGTGACCCCAGAGGACTAAATTTCTGGAATTTGATTAAACAAGCTAATACCATATAACAGGAAGTAGAAAAGCATTAAATAATCACAGCTTTAAATGGATGTGTGGTTTTTGTGCATAGTAGCTTAAAATTATTGACTGTGTTTGTATATATATATATATATATATATATATATATATATATATATATATATATATATTTGACCTATCTTCTACACAAAAGCCTCTGTGTGGATAGCGACTAGAACCTGATGCTGGTGCCAAACACTTTTGTGCCACAGTGTAGCCGTTAACTTCTTATCCTATACTATTGGAAGACTTATTCTTTCAATGGTATAGTTTCTTAATCTATGAAATTATATTTGATAATTGCTTACCCAATATGGTTACTGTGACAGTGGATATGGACCCCTTATTGTGGTATGTGAAATATTTCATAAAAAGGGGATTATTAATGTTCTAAAATTTTCCATTTTTCCTCAGAATCTACACTCATACATTCGTGGACTTCACAAGTTATAACCTTGACATTGTTATACTGGAAAGCGATCGAAAGGACTGTGACATCCCGCAGAGGGCATACCTGACCTACTTCCAAGCCCGCATGGTACAGATGTGGTCTCCCCCGAGGTTCTGAGATTATAGAAAGACTGGGAAAGAATGACATAAAGATGGTGAGAAGATCAAAGTTGTTGCAGGTGAGGGAGACAGTAGATGGAGGAGTCACGCAGTGCAGTAGAAAGGGGGATATTCATGCAAACTGCACGTGATTGAGCAGAGAACTTACACAGTATAAAACTGTGAGTCTCAGCTGAGGGAAAAGCCCTGGAAGACATCATCACCCAGGAGGAGAAAGTTTGAGCTGAGAATTAATGGCAGCTGCTTATGGAGGATCCATGTGGGAAGCAACCACGGCAGATAAAGATGCAGCAGCTTAACGCTGTAGAAGTGAAAATACAGAGTAAACAGCACACAGCATATAGAACTTGAAAGAACGAAGATACTAGATCATTGCAAAGATTCTCACAAGGATGAGGAATTCAGTAAAGAGAAAACATCTAAAAAATAGTCAGAACTTGTGGTGTCATTGTCACTCTCAGAAAAGAAACAAACAAACAAAAACATTATCTATTGTTTATAGTACACTAAAATGTGTCAAAACCATTTACAAGACAGGAAAGCCTTAGAAGAACTCTAAAGACTATGTGATTAGTGAAACTGTCAGGAATCCACAAACAAAGCTTAACTAGAGAGTGATATGATTCTAACTAACCCACAGACCAAAGAAGTCAGAAGAAAATTTTATGTCACTGAAAAGTGGGAAAATATGTGAAAGCCTGAAGAAGTTAAGCATTTGGATTCTATAATTCACATTTTTAAAAGGAAAAATTCTTGGGATCTTTTATCCATTAGTCATTTAAGTAAGTTAGAGAAATAATAAGTAATCAATCATTGTTATGAAGCTGAGTTTATATGAGTGCTTTGCCTGTGTATATCAGGCCCTGAGCTGGCAGCTGAGAGAAATCGTCACCAAAATAACTCAAAACAACAAGAGATAACTAAAATAATAAAAATGAAAACAGTAATTAATGAAATAAAAAGTTAATTATACTATAAGGAAATAACTTCAAGGTAGTTTAACTTTATGGTATGACTCTGCAGACAAGAGAGTAAAATAAAATAGATAAAAGTCAATTTGGGGAAGGGAAATAAAATGTCTATTAAAGACAATATTATATTTTCTTCAATTTTGTAAGCTCGAAGTCTGTATATTAAGGCGTAGTTCATGACAAGCACAACCTTCTAAACTCTGAATAGGAAAACAAAATGTGAACAACTGTGAATGTATCAGAAGCTATAGATACCTGATATATACATATTATATTACAGTTAAATTTAAAAATACCAAGCTTTACAGAAAATGTAGAGGATTAGAATTCTTTATGTTTCTGGAATGCATTCAAATTTGTTTGCACTTGGTATACTCATCTAACAGTTTTCACTAAAAACAATGTACACATACTCTATGATATATCATCTCATCTTGTGCTTATCTACAAAATAAGTATGTAGTATTACATAACTGAATGACTTCATGACACTAGATATAATACCCATATCTAACTAAAGGTACCTCCAGATCATCCACATTCTTTAGAATAAACACCACTCTTGTGACAAGCTCTATCACAGTATCCACTAAATAAAAGATGTAACAACTGAGCAAAAAAAAAGCTTCTGAACTCATTTACAAACATGCACATGACTATGCATAAAATGTAATATTACCATTTCCCAGCTCCAAACTGGCTCTAATCGATATGTCTATTAATGAGAGAATTAAAATAACTAATGTGGTATTTCAAACATTCAAGTGTTGCTCAGCAACACATGTGAGTAAATTTCTACCGCAGTCAATATCAGGAAAGATTCCAAAAGCATTCAGCAAAATGAATTCTCACAGGCTCTGTGGTTCCTTCTCTATGTAAGGGTGAGCATTCAAATTTTTTTTTCAGAACAGAGAAGTACTTATCTTTGAACCCTGCAGTGCCTTACAGTTCTAAACTCTCATGCTAAAAGGGGGTGTTTTCTCATGGTCACTAATTACGGGACACACTTGTTCTCCTAACACTGCTGAATGCAACCTGTGTACTTTTCTGGATATGAGGAGAGAGGTAAAGGCATTTGCTAAAGTCATGACTGAGCCAAGTCAAAATCTTTGTTCATCAGACAAAATGATGTCCCACATCTTTGGGATGTGCAGTGGGGGTCCAGGCCTGGCAGATTCAGCCCTGGGAACATAGTTTTAAAGAACACCCTTAAATGAATTGATTGAATCCAATAGATTGGCTTGATAGATTCATCTTATTGCATCCATCAGGGTTTATCAGACAATAAATATTCCTCAAGGACAATGGGCTCCACACTGACAGAAAAGCTGGCAAGCTGTAGACAGTAAGACAAGCCTGAGATTAGCTGTATTTTGGAACAGCTGGAGACAAAACAGTGATGTAGGACACACTGGCATTGCCTAGAGGCAGGCTGTCTGCAGATCCTGCATCTGTGGAAAGAAAGCCAATGAATGCCTGTTCTTCCCCCTTCATCCATCCTCTGCCACAAGTCCCTGAAAGTCAAAAGAAAACAAGAATATAAGGGAAGACTTAGCAAGCTGCAACCATGCAGTGGAAAGGCTGGGTCAGAAGATACAAGGAGTTATGTAGCATCAATGAAGATAAGTTTGGTTTTAGAGACTGGGGTTTGAACTCAAGCCTTGCCCTGTACTGGGCCACAGAAAACTTCTCCAAACAAAGAAAATTATATCCTTGCAGTAGGACAAGAAACTTCCTTCAAACCATGAGCTGACTCAAAGGTAGGAGAGAAGAGTGCAAATTGCAATGGTACCTCCCATGTTTGTGATTATAAAAACAAATCTCGTCGGGTGTTGGTGGCAAATGCCTTTAGTCCCAGCACTCAGGAGGCAGAGACAGGTTGATCTCTGTGAGTTCAAGGCCAGCCTGGTCTACAGAGCAAGTGCCAGGATAGGCTCCAAAGCTACACAGAAACCCTGTCTTGAAAAACCAATAAATAAATTAATTAATTAATTAAAAAACAAATCTCTTTGAAGAAATAATTTTAACATTCTGATATTTCTCTCTCTCTCTGTGTGTGTGTGTGTGTGTGTGTGTGTACACAGGTATGATCAATTCTCTAAAGCCCTAGGAACAAGCACTTACTTCAGCCTCATTAAACCAAGGTATCAATGAACTCATTTGGGAACATTTATCTTATTATCATTATTATTATTATTATTATTATTATTATTATTATTATTATTAAAATATCTTATTGTGCAACTAGCTTCAAACTCACTCCCTTGCCCAGGTTGGCCTTGAATTTACAATATACCACACTCTCCTGTGGATAAGTACTGGGACTACAGGTGAAAGCCCCCAGAACAGTTTAATAGGTAAATAATTTTTGAGTCAGATGATATTAAAATGTTCAACTTATGTAGAGATTGTCTGAGCAGGCACAATGACATACCTGTACATCTCAAGCAGGTTCTCAGCATCTGTATAATGGGTACCATGTCCAATCATTGCAACACAAGGGCGAGGAGGCCGCTTGAGGAAACCTTAAGAATGGAATTCAATGTGGAAAACGTCTAATTCTTTCATCATAGTATTTGTTTCTTTTTTATACATTCCTTGAGATATCCTGACCTGCAGGACATCAGCCTGGGGCAAGAGAGTCAGGGATAGGGAATGGAGACAAGAGATGCAGAAAGAACGACCACAAAACAGGATTCTGATCAAGTGGCAAACTTTACTCTTCTCAGGCTAGCTTATATAGTCAGGATATGGGGAGGGGCAAAATGAGTTGTTTGTGCACCAGGTGTTGGTATAGGCAGCATATTAGGAAGCCACAAAGAGGAAGTTTGGCAGGGTAAAGAGTTGGTGAGTAAGAGGTCCAGGAAGGGTTGCCTAGGTGACTGAGCCTGTGGGTGGAGGACTGGGTCAGGTTGTTTCTTTTCTTGAGCTGAGGTTCTAAGGAGCTGCTATGTAAAGGTTGACTATGTGGCCTGCCAAGCATGGCCTAGGATCTTATGCCAAGCTTGAGATTTGGCTCCCAACATACAGGAATACCATGTGATGGAGAACACCTTCTTTTAAAAAAAAAAAAAAAAAAAAAAAAAAACATATTATCTGTTTCTAATAGAAAATCCTGACTCCTGACACCTGTGCAATTTCATCTGAACCTAAAACATGTCTGTCTTTATGGTGTTGGAGGAAATGATCACAATTATCATACACACACACACACACACACACACACACACACACACACGCACGCACGCACGCACGCACGCACACACACAACACACACACACACACACACACACACCACACACACACACACACACACACACGCACACACACATACACACACCACACGCGCGCACACACACACACTTAACCATTATGTATTTATAATTTACACACTTCTCAGAGACATGTCTCCTTTGATTAAACACAGATGACAAGCAGAAGTTCTACAGTCACTTCTCAGAACCCGAATGGATTTGTGACCAAAAACTTTTTGTGTGAGACTAGGAAAAGAGCTTAATGGTTAAGAGCATTGTTTGCTTTCTTAAGAACTTGTTATTAAATGTCAGGGTGGTGGCACAAGCCTTTAATCACAGCACTTGGGAGGCAGAGGCAGGAATATCTCTGTAAATTCGAGACCAGCCTGGTCTCCAAAGCCACAGAGAAACCCTGTCTCAAAAAAACAAAACAAGAAAAATAAAAAAAGAGTCAGGGGTCACAGTCTAGCTATGTATCTAAGGATAGCCTGTAAAGAGTGAGCCTCCTAGAGGCTGAGATTCCAGAGCTGCTTCCATGCCAGAAAGAGGTTTACTTTGCTTTATTTTGTTATTATTTTTCCTCAGTATGATACCAATTGTTGTGGGAAATTTTAACACTGTGAAGATGTATTGCTGTGCTTGGTGTAATAGAAAGCTCAAACAGCCAATAGCCAGACAAGAGAGATAGGTGGGACTTTTAGGCAGACAGAGAATCTGGTAGGCTCAGAAAGGTGGGGTCACCAGCCAACCTAGGAGGAAGCAGGTTGGACAATACAGAGTAAAGGTAACCAAGCCATATAAAAGAACATTGATTAATAGATAAGGGTTAATTTTAGTTATAAGAACCAGTTAGGAGCAAGCCTAAGATAAGGACAAGCTTTCCTAATCAATAATGGTTTTCTGTGTTGTTATTTGTAACCTTGAGACCCAAAGAAAAATCTGACTGTAACCAATCTCACATTATTAGAATTGAATTGGCCAAAAACAAAGACACTCTCCTTCTCCTTAGAACACACTAAAGTAGCTACAACTGAATCCTCTCTCTTTTCCAAGTCTGTTTTCTGTTTACCTCTAACCTACTTCATTCACACAAATCATACTTAAATTAGAACTGGGATAAGTGGTCTATTGACCTATGAAATGCAGGTTCTTTTATCACTGCTGATGTGTTTACATGATTCATAAGTTAGTGGGTCAAAAAATCAAAGCCTGTGGGAAAACCACAGTGATAGTAGGCATGGCTTCTAGGAAAGGTATAGGCAAGAGAAGGACGATCTACAAACGCCTGTTCATGATACAGGCAGGACAGAATGAGTGCCAAGTACATGTGGAAATAGCTGTTCTGCAGCAGTCAGAGAGGGGTGATTAATTACAGTCAAGATCCCAGTGTCAGGGACAGCCCCTCTGGGGAGGTGGCAGTTAAATCTCCTTCCAAGGATTACAGTAAATAGTGTAGGGAAGACGATTCCATGCTGGGAGCCTGTGTGAGTAAAAACAAGGGGTCCTGAAAGTGTATATTATTTCGGAAGGATGAGGAGGAGTTAGTTTTCCAAACAGCATGCGGGTTACAATGGAGAATAATAGATTTCAGGTTTATTTGAACTTCTGATATACTGGCTGGTTGTTTGGAATGGCTTGATTATATGTTCTGAGTTTATTTGTATGTAGCTGGTGGTTGGCTCATGCTATCTTACAAAAACATATTCTCTTTTACTGATTTTTTTTTCTAATGATAGCTGCACAATACATTTGATGACACAATCTCTTCTATAGTGTGGCATTATCACACTTCCCACAATAAGTAGAGTTGGGCTTATACCTTCTTGTGTCCCAGTGAGCCTATCACCAACAGAGTTTAGTGAAAATGACACCAATCAGCTCTGGAACTAAGTCAGGGAATTCTAGCACCTTCTGCATCTCATAGCACTCCCACAATAGCCGCCCTTCAGCAAAGAATGTGTGTTACCTGGAGACCAGGTAACAGTGCACCCAGCATGGGACACCCCTTAGCAGTTAATAGGCACTAAGCTGAAAAGCCTACTTTGGAGATATATCTTCAAATGTTGGTTCCTTCAGACTCCCACTAATTATTCTTTCTAGAGCAGACGTTAGATGTGATGGAATAGAATGATACTTACCCGCCAAACTTCTTTTGTTATTCTAACAGAAGATCTGAGAACATAGTGAGATTGCTGCTGTGACTGAGTCTTGGAATTTGGAGTGTTTCTTTAGGGATCAGTGATTACTGAGACATCTCCTTCCTGCTTGAAGACATGGATGCCATTAGTCTGTACTCCATGACACTCCTTGCACATTGATAGGTGCCTAAGACCATGATTTAGGGAACAGAATTCCCATAACCTCTTTCATGGGCCACTAATGATCATGGGCATTACTTCTACTCAAAGACAACTATGAAACAAAACCAATATCCTTTAGCTGGCTATGATTCTAACCACCTGCAATCACAACACTAGGAATATAGAGACAGAAGAATTGGAAGTTCAAGGCCATCATCCACAAGTTAGAGGGAACTTGGGCTCCATGAGACACTATCTAAAACAAATAAAGATACAAAACAAGCAAGCAGAGAATACATTCAGGCCAATAGGTAAACAAGAAAATAGGATATTATGATATTGTAGATCAGTTTAGATTAGAAGGAAATTGTATTGCTTATTTGGAGACCACTTTCTTTTAGCTACCCAAGATTGTGTTTAAGGTGGCCTGCTTTAAGGCATTCCTTTGTTTTCTCCTGCAGAACAGAGCCTGAAACGCAATGACAGAACTTGTGAGATAATTGGTTTCAGCCAGCCTGTTCTGGATGTTGAGTCTCAGTATTATGTGGGAAGATGCCATCAGGGGCAAAGGGTAGTAGAGTTTAGGCTTGAAACTCTTTTCTCATCAGCAAAGCCTTGATTTGACCTCAAACAATTTTGAAAATGGGGTTCAGGCACAGATGGAGTAAGATGCTTTATTTCCACGATTGTTAAGAACTTGCTGCACATTTTCAATTTCACAATAATAGATTGAAAATGATTCTCTTTACTCTTTCCACCTAGAGTGAAGACAAACAGAACCAAATGCTACATCTGTGAATGGCAGAGATGTTTGTGAAGCCTGAGAAACAATTTACAAAGGTTGAAAAGACAAAATTATTAAATAGTTACCAAAGAAGTAGGGAATTGAGCCCGAGTACAATTGAGTAATGTCACAAATTGGGTAGAAAGGGAACAGGCTTTGAGAGGGGCAATGAAACAGACTCGGGAAATATGAGGGCTTCAGACATACTATGTCATGGAGGAGATAAAGAATAGAAACAGGAGGAGCTGATTTTTGTCGAAGAAAAATTGACTCTGGGTTCTACCCTGAACTCGGGTGTTTAAAGGAATTGCCAGTACTAGAGCAAGCCAGACATACAAAGCCAAAATTCAAAAACCACATGCTTCATTGTCAGACACTCCCATCTCCTCCAGGAGCAGGTGACGGAGTGGTGGGGACAGTGCTGGCAGCCAAGTGACACAATAGAAGACTTTGCTCTACAAATCATGAAATTACACACAAAGTTTAAACACCATCATCCCAGGATTGCTTCTCTAACTCAAAAAGACTACAACATGGGGCGATTTCCACAAACTAGTCCAGTCCTATGCAGTCTGAGGAACATTCGATTTTCTCATTCTATGTGTGAAGGAGTGGTACCAAAGATTTTAATACCCTGTGGATTCCAAAAAGACATCACATTAAAAAAATGAAGGTCTTTCTTAGGTTCATCCCTGCTTCCTAGCTTAACTGGGGTTTTCGGATTGTAGGTTTTTTTGTGCTATGTCAAATATCCACTTATGATTGATTACATACAATGCTTGTCTTTTTGTGACTGGGTTACCTCAATCAGGATGATTTCTTCTAGTTCCACCCATTTGCTTGCAAATTTCAAGATTCCATTTTCCCCCCAATGAATAGTACTCCATTGTGTAAATGTATCACTTTTTTCCATCCGTTCTTCAGTTGAGGGACATCTAGGTTGCTTCCAGGTTCTGGCTATTACAAATAATACTGCTATGAACATTCTTGAACAGATGTCCTTGTTGTATGAGTGTGCATCCATTGGGCATAAGACCGAGAATGCTATTGCTGGATCTTGTGGTAAACTGATTCCCATTTTCCTGAGGAACCTACATACTGATTTCCAAAGTAGCTTTACAAGTTTTCATTCCCACGAGCAGTGGAGGAATGTTCCCTTTTCTGCAATCCTCTCCAGCATAAACTGTCATTGGTGTTTTTTATTTTAGCCATTCTGACAGGAGTAATACAGTATCTCAGAGTTCTTTTGATTTGCAATTTCTTGATGGCTAAAGATTTTGAGCAATTCCTTAAGTGCCTTTCAGCTATTTGAGATTCCTCTGTTGAGAATTCTCTATTTAGCTCTGCAGCCCACTTTTAAAATGGATCATTTGGCGTTTTGGTGACTAGCTTGTTGAGTTCTTTGTATATTTTTCAGATAAGCCCTGGGGAAAGGTTCATGGTCTCCTGAGTTAATTGGGAGCCTGGTGGGAAGTGGGAGATGGGTATGAGAGAGAAGAAGAGAGAATGGGAAGTGAGAGAAGAACATGAAGGATCCGGTAGGCTTAATTGGGGGAAGAACAGAGAAGAAGAGCAAGCACAGAGATACCTTAATAGAAGGAGCCATTATGGGGTTAACAAGAAAACAGATGCTAGGGAAATTCCCAGGAATCCAAAGGGTGACCTGAACCAAGAATCTCAGCAATAGTGGGTAGGATTCCTTCAATGCCCTTCCCCTATAATGAGATTGATGACTACCTTAAATGCCATCCTAGAGCCTTCATCCAGTAGCTGATGGAAGCAGAAGCTGAGATCCACAGCTAAACACTGTGCTAAACTCCTGGAATCCAGTTATAGAGAGGGAGGAGTGATGAGCAAAAGGGTCAAGCCCAGGCTGGAGAACCTGCAGACACAGCTTATCTGAACAAGAGGGAACTTATGGACCCCAAACTGATAGCTTGGAGGCCAGCATGGGATTGAAACAGGCACCGTAAACATGGGTGTCAGTTGGGCAGTCTATGGGGGCACGTTTACTTCAACCAGTATTTATCCCTTGTACATGAAGTGGCTTTTGGGAGCACATTCTCTATGGAGAGATACCTTGTTCAGCCTAGATACATGGGGGGAGGCCTCAGTCCTGTCCCAAATGGTGTGACAGAGTTTGATGATCCCCCATGGGAGGCCTCATCCTCTCTGAGGAATAGATAGGGGTGGGATGGGGAGATGATGGGGGTTGGTGGAAGGAGATGAGGAAGAGGGAACTGGGATTGTTATAGAAAATAAGATTGTTTTTAATTTAAATAAAAATGAAATAATTAAAATGAAGGTTGCATAAGAACATATAGCAAAAGAGTCAACAAAAGTGAAAAGGTGTTTATAATGGAAATTTCTTTTAATTTACGTTTTTTTTTATATGTGTTGATGTTTGGCCTGTATATATGAGTGTACAACACATGGATGCCTTGTGGCTCAGAAGACCAGAAGATGGTATCAAATTCCCTGAAACCAGAGTTAAAAATGGGTACATAAGTATCCATATGAAAGTGGCAACTTTACTGCCTATTTGACAATGATACATTTTAAAATATTGATTGATTGTGCACTTAATAGTAAATAGCAAACATAGTTATTAAACAAAGAGTTGAGGCTTGTTATTTTAATCCAAAATAAAATTTAGCAACAAGGGTGAAAGGTAATCTTCATTAAAAGAAAATTACATTTTTAGGAGTGAGGACATAGATCACTGGAAGATTCCTTATCAGGGAAATGATGTCTATATTACTGTTTGTCCCTTCTTCTGTATATAGGAAAGGAGACCAGATACACTGATGACAGAATTTTATAAAGTAGATACAAAAAGAAGGCAAGGAAGCAAGCCATTTGAGAATCCATCCCTCCAGTGTGCTCACTGAAGACTGGGACAAGAGGCCAAAGGGAAGTCGTTGGCCAGGCTGCCCCATGGCAACTCTAAGAGGACTGATTACAACACAACACCACGAGTCTGAGCTTTATTTCCCAGGCTGCAGGGAGGAACAGAGTAGAGATGTACAAACACACATTCATCAAATTCAGAAGCCAAATGAAACATAAAAATTTGCAGACTGTCTGGAAGCACACAGGAATGACTATGAAGAGTTGGTGTGTGTGTGAGAATACATGTATTTACTGCTAGACTTTCAGAAGGCTCAGATTGTCAGCTCAAGCCTACAGAATAGTTCTGCACTATCACATGTTGGGAAAACTCACAGATCTCCCATGGAAAGCACAAATTGAGAAACACTGTCTCTAGAAAGGTTAAGATCAAGTTTTTCCCTTTTTTGTGGTGGATAAGTGCCTAAAATGTAATTGGTTGTGAAAGTATAAAACCCAAAGCTCCCTGGCTTCAATATGGCTGCCCCAGCTATTCAGAAGTTCTGCAGGATGTATAGAGTTTGGAGCATGGGCAATGTTTGAGAGGATGCCTGAGACAGATCATGCGATGCTTGTAACTGAGTGAATGTGTATGGCTCTTCTATCCATGTGCATAGTGGAAGCTTACAGAATGTATCTTCTGGGTAGCATCATTAAAAAGAAGTTCCCAGAACATCTAGTGATTCCTCTCCATCCAGAATTAAGTTCATATATTGTAATGAGCACGGTGTATGTGAACACTTGCCTAGGACTGACACCTTCGAGTTCTGCTCTTCCCTGGAGTAGGATCCTGTAAGTCAGCCCTTATGTCACTCTTCTACAGCAAGGGTTTCCATGACTGTGTAGGAGACCCCTGCCCTGAAAGGATAGTGTAAAAACAAAAGTATTTCACTGTCACTTGTACCTAAAAGGTAATGGAAGGTTGATTTTATTTAATTTAGAAACAATCTTATTTTACATGTCAATCCCAGTTCCTCTCCCTCCCATCCTCCCATACTTCCCTGAACTCCCCCATCCTTCCGCCACCCACCCATTCCCCAAGGACGGCGAGGCCTTCCATGGGCGATCATCAAAGTCTGTCACATCCTTTGGTGGAGGGTCTAGGCCCTTTCCCAGGTATCTGGGCTGCCATAGTATCCTTCCATGGGAATGGGCTCCCAAGATCCATTTGTGCACTAGGGATAAACACTGGTTCCACTGTCAGAGGCCCCATAAACTGTCCAGGCCTCCTAACTGGCATCCACATTCTGAGGGCTTGGTTTGGTCCAATGCTGTTCCCCAGCTTTGTGACTGGGGTTTCCTGTTCTCTCACTAGGTCAGGTCATCTGTTTCTGTGGGTTTCTCCAACACATTCTTGACCCCTTTGCTCATCCCTTCTCCCTCTCTACATCTTTAAGGGTTGGCACACAAAGACACTTAGATTTATAAAGATAGTCACCAATACCAGTTCTACCAAGACATCAAAAAGCACAAAGTCTTCTAGAAGAGCCAGATGTTAAAGTGGTCATAAACCTTAAGGTGTCACACACTGTTCCAGACACTTTATAAAATACTTCAGAGCAGTTTTGAAGTCAAAGACCAGTACATGTCATTCAAAGTAAGGGAACCAAAGAAAGAGAAGACAAAGTACGGTTCTGTGGTGGCACAACTAATGAATTTTAATGCTTGAATATAATGTGATTCACATCAAGACTAAAGCCCTAAAGCCACAGCATAAGACCTGCTACCTCTTATTTAGAATAAAGGGCAGGGAAAGTTTCAAAGAAGGTTGATATCTGAGTAGGTGGCATTTGGTGCTTAAATGAGACACAAAATCCAGCAAAATGCACCAAGTATTGAGCACACCAGACATCACTTCCTGAGCCTTACTTTGTGTGTCTGACTCCTAGGATCAACTGTTTAGTTGTGCAGTTGTGAAGGCATAATTGTATTTTTATATATTTTTGAATTTTAGAGAAAAAGTTTCATGCTGTTGTGAAGGCTAGCCTGAAACTCACTATGTAGATCAGGTTGGTCCCAGGCATTAACATCTCCTTTTTGTTTATGATATGTAGGAATTGTTATTAATCTCCCCTCTCAGCCTCTACAAAAGCTGGAATTATAGGCACAAGTTTGGCTTTCAAAAATGTACATTTTGTTTGGAAGGAGCAGAAAATGGTAGAGAAATTCCAGAATAGACACAATCACACATTTTAACAAATATAGCCTGGTAAGAGATGCCAGCTGCTTGGTTGAGAGAAGTGTTGTTGGCCAATAGACCTGCCAGGCTTCTGACTGACAGTATAAACCCCATTCTCTTTCTTGGGAAATATACAACACGCTGAATCCAAACTGGATGGCATAGTGGTTTCCACATGTACGACCTTTTCAGCTCGAGGTGTGGTGCTATCTGTCTCAGGTAGCTTTTCACACATGGTGTCACAGTTATCTGTTTGTGTAGTTGTTTTATTCAGGGTATTGAAAATGACTCCCAAGCCAGGAGTCACCCTCCACAGCACCTCCACACTGTCTCTGATACAAACCAGGTACTCTCTAGGTGATGGATGAACTAAAGTGAAGCATCTGGCTTGCAAACAGCATTCCCAAATAAGTGACAGCTTATTAACCTAGGTCAGAACTCCAAGCGCTCTTCCATTCCAGAGGATTTGGTCCAGTTTCCAAATTGATGCAAACCAAAATCTGTGTCTCATTGTCACAGATGCAATGAGACAGACACAACTCTGTTCACTTTCCTGAGGCTCTTCAGACCATATGCCTCTCACCAGTTGTATAATGAGATTCGAGTCTTAAGATTCCTATGTCCATCATTTCCTGAAGGTTTTGCCTAGACACACAGCCTGGGCTATTTTTCCCCTAGTCTCTTTGGCTCTGGCTCATGGTGTGATGAATTTATTATATACAACAGCAGGCATGGTGTATTTAAAAGCACAATGCCAGAATCAGATGTCCATTGGTTAAAAAAAATAGTCACACTTTGCCAGTTTTCCCTAAATACCATCAGCATAAATTGTGATTAAAATACTTAATTTCTTTATCCATAACAGCATGGAGCACACATGTTACATGTATTAAAGTTTGAAATCATTAAAAAAGACCTGAATAAATTGATCTAATTATCCTGCATAACATGATGACTGCTGAATATGTAGTCTGATGTTGACAGATCCCATAGCTAAGGGGACTGAAACACTTTCAGACGAATGTTCTCTGAGCATATGGACTGACAACAATGGTGTTGGGCGTGCTGTGAATGGTCTGGGGAGATGCTCAGCTAGTGTGGTGCTCACTTTGGAAAGCTGAGGACCTTAGTTGAGATCCCCAGAAACCATATTTTTAAAAGTGGGTGTGTGGTGCATCACTGTTATCTGCACTGGGGAGGTAGAGACAGGAGTATCTATGGGACTTGCTGGCCAGCAAACCTAGAGTAGTTGGTGAGATATAGGAGATGACTGAATTTCTGAGGCTGGCCTTGTAGGCTGTCCTCTGGCTTCCACAGGCAGCTTCATATATACATATACCTGCACACATGTGAGCATTTATGCATATGAACACAGGCAATGAAACAAAATGTTGTAAAGAATATCTAGGTTGTTCCAGTATAATAAAAAATTTGGGAGTCAGAAATTCAGGTAAAGTCCTGATAAATCTAAGGACAGCAGTCAATTGACTGACCCACTCTTTGTGTTTTTCCCAAACCACCAGCTCCCAAATTCCCCTCTTCATTCTTCCTGTCCTCCTTAACAGACTTCCTCAGTTCTCCAAGAACTCTACGGCTAATCCTGGTCCACACATCCATAACTCAGTCCTTTGTGTCAAGATGGCTGTATTAGCATGGTTCAGTGTCTATACAAACAAGTCTCTGGCAATGGAATACTCTAGCCTTTGCAGTACTATTTGGAAGCCATAAAGCATCAAAAGAAATAGCTGTGTACTACATCCAGTTTCTAGCATGGGACCTCTGCTGCTAAGCTTTCTACGTAATTCATCCTGAGCTCAAAGATCAACTTCCATTTTTCTGTGAATAATGTTTGGAGTGACCTGACATTCTTCAACTCTTGCAGAGGTATCACTCCCTCCTGTCATACCTAGCCTAATTATGCAGCCTATCCCCACTTAACTTGTGGGCTCTGACATCTCATGTCTGGTTTTAGTCATGGAGTGCTGGTCATGGAGATAGAGGCAGTGAAAATGCAATACCACCAAAGCCAAACAAGTACATATGAGAAAATCATTGTAACCAATCACCCTCTTCCTTTAAACAATGCTGTTCAACTCACTTTCTTAAATAATGCTTGCCAGCATTGGCGTCAAGGCATTGCTGAAACCAACCATGGTTCATAACTGATGCAAACCTTGAGTGAGAGTACGCCATCTCATCCTGGCGTTAAATGGGAATCTCTGACCAGTCATTGGATTTCTGACTGGCTAGCTTTCCTTTCTACCAGTGATTGGCATAGAATTAGGAACAAGTAACACAATCATGTTAAGTGGAAGGCTCCAGTCTCACAAGGAGAAGTATCCCATGCTTCTCATATGTGATGTGAGTTTCAGAGGGAAAAGGGCATGAAGACACCAGGAGAGTCATGAGGATGTGAGGAGGAAGGCGGTCTAGTGGGGAAGGGTGGGATGAATGGGAATGAAGTGTTGCATGAGTGTGTGGAGCAGTCACAATGAAACCAATCATTCTGGTCAATTAATACAAGCTGATTTTGAAAAGTCATTTGGGTGTTTTGTGTGATAGAGAAAGAGAAACACAAAACTTCAATCTCCAAACACACCACGGAACTTCATTTGTGTATCTTTTGTTTAATTTTTCTAGAACATTGAAATATAAAACTCCTTTCTCTTCACTGAAACCACACAACCTCTTTAATCACTAAATTCTAAGGACTGATTACATTGGCTTAAAATCCTGTCAGTGTGGAAGGGTCCTATTAGTGCTATGTTACATTTAGAAAATCTTTTATTAGTATACTCAGTGTGTTATCACTGAGTCATTGCAAGTTACTGAATGGGGAAGAAAAAACAGTTCCGAAGACTTAAGGATATTTTTGCTTTAAGGAGCCCTATCTGCAGAAGGGTAAGGAGAATATGAAATTGACTTTAACGCAATTGAAAAACATAAATGTGTGATAAATGTCACTGTTAAGATGCAAAGTGCTATGGAGTTTTAAATAAAAAAATCTAATGCATGAGTAAGTGAATCTTTAGTGTCCTTCAAGGAGAGAAGGAACTTGTATGGGAAAGATTTTCAGATCACCACAGAAGGGAGATTATTTTCTCAGGAATGGCATGGTGAACAACTAGCTGGTTTTCTTGACCTTAGGGTGACAGACATAATCTTAGGAGAAAAGGGTGGAGATGGATGGGAAGAACAGTGAAGGAAGCTTCATACAGTGGGACAAAGGTCTGGCTCTGCTCAGGGTGGTAACAGGTTAGAATGAAACCAATAGAATTTAAAGCATGCTATTCCACAGTGCAATTGTGCTGCATATTGAACACATTAGGTTGCAGATGTTGAAGAAGCACCACATGTGGATAAGATTCCCTGTCCTTCACATGTGTCAAGTAGGAACTTGAGCTATTAAACACAGTCATGCATGTATATGCATACATATGTGTGCTTCTGTATGGCAATAAAGAACTTGGGGGCTTGATCGTGACCAAACACATGCATGCAACATACTAATTATGACAGATCTTGGGTTTGACTCATGAATACATAGAAAACATCCAGTAATCGTAGGTTAAAGATGAGGAAGAGGGAACAGATCATGCAGGGATGAATGTCTCTGTCTTCTTGGAATCCATGTAATGATACAGAAGGAAATTCTGAGAAGCAGACAGCATGGGGAGATCTCTAGCAGGACAATATTGAAATAAAGGCAGAAGGAAAACACCAAAGAATAAAGTGTCATGAAATACACTGAAAGGGAATATTAAATAGTCTATATACGTTCAACTTTAACATCAATAGAATTTATTGACAAGTCTTCTTAAAATATCCATCAAATAAGCAAGCAATATTAAACTGTATAAAAACATATCTTTATTATGACTAGTAATTTAGATTCAGAGACAGAAATTGGTAGAAAGTGAAAGAATAAGAGAAGAAACATAATTTAAAAAATAACAAGAAGAAAACTGAAATAGGAATTCTTTTGGACTCTCAGCTCCCAAATAATAACATAGAGACTTTGTATTAAATATGAGAGCTTGGACTTAGCTTAGGATTGTTCCCAACTAGTTCTTATAACTTAAATTAAACTATTTATGTTCAACTACATTATGCTATGTGACTCATTACCTCTACTTCCTATTGTAAATGCAACTTCATCTGTGCCTCCCTGATGAATCGCCACCTCTCTGATGCTTGTCCTGAGTATCTTTCTCTTCCAGGAAGCCCCACCTATCTTTTCTTGCCTACCTATTTGCCATTCAGCTTTTTATTAAACCAATCAGAAGGTGCCTTAAAGAGGTGAGGTAAAACATTACATCTTCACAGTGTACAAAAAAGATTATCCCAGAACAGAAAGCTGATGTGTTAGGGCTACAATTAAGAGAAAGGAGAAATATGGGAATAATGAAAGTATAATAGAAGTGAACAACATGGAGAATATTAAAGAAACAGAGAAAAACTTAACAAATCCAAAATGCATCATTTATAACAATGAACAAAATTGAAACTGTAACTTACCCTGAAAAAAAATCAAATTTTTAAGTATAAATAAATTTTATTAAGCTCATAATTGAAAATTGAATGCCCCACAAAATCCTTTATATAAATAAAACTGACTATAAGATGGACAATTTGGGGGACACTAGAATGAGGTGGATGGATTTCTAGAATGATATAAAATACAAAAACAAAGAGAAGCTGAAAATCTGCATAGATTTATAACAAAGAAATTGAATCACATTTTAAATTTCTCACAAGATAATGTTAGTGTCAAATAAAGACCTCTAGGAAACACTTAGGGTAAAATTAAGGATGATTTCCCCTCAAACTCTTAAAAACATCAAAAGGGCATGTTTATAAACTCATTTGACAATACCGAGATACTCAAATGAGACAGCCACATCCCAAGAAAACTGGAGAGTAATGTCTTTCTTGGGAAAAGATACAAAGGAAGTCTACAAAATAAGAGAAAACAGAACTCAGAAACCCAAATAACATGATGTGCCATTGACTTCTGAATTCAATTAAAGCATAGCAACATAATAAAATATAATAATGATGACCGTGACCATAAAATGTTGGCACCCATGTATAAGAAATGGATGACTAGTTAATTCTGCCAAAAAATGAATAAATTGTGTGCAAGTTTGAAATAGTGAGTAAATCTATCTTTCCTTGTATATGGCATCTTTCACATGAATGTGTTCAACACAGCACTTTAGAGTACATAAACACTGAGAAACAGAGACCAGGGGACTACTATAACGAGATTTTTTATAAATACCATCTTGACACTGAGATAGCAAAGTCATTCCAATTGCAATAGCCTCAGAATTAGTGAGTTGCTTGAGAGTAAATTCAACAGTGTATAAAACGTATACCATGGATACTCAAAAGAGAATAAAATAGAAAGAAAAGCTTAGAGTTGAGAAATAATCTGAAAAGACAGATCTATTTAATGAGAAAGTAAGCTAATGGTTGAGTGTGGATTGAAGTAAAACCTGGGTGGAATGGAGAATTGTGCCTAGTGGATACAAATCTCTTAGGAAGTCCTTAAAGTGTACAAAGTTTGATTGTGATGGCGGTCACAACCTGTGGGGTCATCCTAGGAAGCATCCAATCACAGTGCTGCTTTCGAATGTGGTGTTTGAACTGTACTTCCGAAAGATTACTTTTTCTTAAGGTATTCGTTTATCCTGTAGATACGTAGGAGATGATAGCATTGCTATTCCCTGTGTTTAACAATTAAACTAGGTAGATGAGTGGAGGAGTGAAACCTGACATGGATTTGGTGTGACCAAAGCAGTGTCTGATGATTGAGCTTTACCACAAACAAATTTTATCTCTTAGAGATTTGCTCTGAGGAGGCCAAGTGGTGTCAGTGCATGTGTTTAATCCCAGCACAGGCAAGGAGACCTCTGAGTTCAAGGCCAACCTGGTCTACAGAGTGAGTTCCCAGGACAGCCAGGGCTACATAGAGAAAGCCTGTCTCAAAAATCCAAAACAAACACACACAAAAAAGAACATTGCTCTGACGATATGGAGAGACAGGTGAGCTTTTAAGTGCATACTGCTCTTCCAGAGGATCCAGTTCTGCTCCCAGCTGCCTCATGACAGCTCACAACTGTCCATTACTGAGAACCCAAGAGCCTTTGGCCTCCAAGCAAGCTCAGCAGGCACACACATGGTACACATACATACATGTAAGCAAAACACTTCAAGCACATAAACTAAAAGTAAATAATGTCTTTTTTAAAGCAAGTTCCTCTGAGTGCTTGACAAAATGACTAACGATCAATTTTTGAGCAAGGACAATCTGTAGAGGATGCTGCTGTTTCCTTACAGTTTTGTTATTGCTAATTACCTAGAGGTCTGGGGATCATGTCAAGAGCTCCACGGAGACTCTTTCAGAACCAGTGTTTTGTGTTCAGCTGAATCACCTTTTTGCTCACATACCTATTTCTCAACAAAATGCATACTCATAAATTAATTGAGGAACATTTGGAAAGAATACAGAGAGGCGAAAGCTCACAGAAAAAGCAGAACCACTATAGAATCCACAAATTACTCAGAAGGTTTCATTTCAGAAGCATTTTTTAAGTATAAATTTGATCTATTTATTAAAGAGAGGTTTTGGAAATGGAACAAAACTCATAATAAAAAACAAAAAAATCATCTAGTAATCCATATGAAATTGGAGTTACTAGTTTTTAATAAAATAAAAAAGCTAAAAAATTATGTTGATTTTTAACTGCATAAAGAAAGAATTTCAATTTCAATAACTTTTTTTGTTTAGTAATTTTTTCAGATATCAAACACTGGCCGGAAACAACTTGAGGAGAGAAGGGTGTATTTAAGCTTCAGGTCACACTCTATCATTAAGGAAGTCAGGGCAGGAACACAAGACAGGAAACTAGAGGCAGAACCTGCAGCAGAGGCCATGGAGAAATGCTTTGTTCTGGCTTTCTCTAAGATGCAGGACACCTGCTTAACTGTGGTCCCACCCCCCAGTGGGCTGGGCCTTCCTATGCTACAGCAAGCCCAAAGGCCAATCCAATGACACCAGTGTGTGCGAACATAAATGTCAATGACTCACAAGTTAACAAATGTGAACTATTGCTGCTGATTTTTTCAGAGTATTGTGTGTTCTGTAGATTACTCATCTGGAGGAAATTTGGGCAACAAGTGTTGTCTGTCATGCTTCAGCTGCCTTTTGACTCTTCTAAGTTTCTCTGTGAGACACAGAAACGCTTCAGTGTGGTGATCCAATTTTTCAATTTCTACTTCATTTCCTTTACCTCATCAGGAAACCTAATCTGTGCCCACATCTCAAAACATCTCTTCTTGCTTTTGTCTAGTAATTCCAGAGTTCCACATCTTAAAATTTGTGAAGCAATTTAGCATCTCCTTTTTATGTTTTGTGTTTCTTTATATTTATTTTTGTTTTATGTGTCTGAATTTTTTTCTGCATGCATGTATGAGTTCCACATGGGTACATAGTTCATAGTGCCTGGGAGGCCAGAAGAGGGAATTGGATCCCCTAGAACTGGAGCTACTGGTGGTTTTGAGCCGCCACATGGGTGGTATGAATCAGCTCCAGTCCTCTGAGGTATTCAGCAATCTCTCCAGCCCTCCACTTGATTTTAATACAGGAAGAGAGGTAAGGTGAAAATTTCTATTCATTTTGTTATTTCGTTTGGCTAAATGGCTCTCACCAAATCCTTCCAGCTTGAAAAAGAGCCTTATGGACACACAGGCTTGTCCCCTAATCTGCCTTTCTACTTTGTGTATTAATTATTTATAATGTGTACATGGATTTGGCATTTTAAGACTATAATTTGGAATTTCTATTCCCTAAAAAGAATTGTCAGGATGGCTGGAGAGGAGCCCCCATACCTGTTCCTTTGTATTTGCCACCTTCATTAAATTTTCTTGTACTGACCTGAGTCAAGATGTTTCTCCTGCAAAGCTGGGAGGCAGAAACTCCCAGATGCCTTCCATGCATGCAGTCTTTCAGCAGGATGGGATCAGACACTGAGTGACAGCCTCCAGAGTGTGTGCACACAAATACAGCAAGCAGAAACTGTATGATCTGACAATGCAACTATTCTGGGTATGCCCACTCAGAAGGAGAACCTCAAAAAAATCCCTACCCACAAATACACCTGTCTGTCAACAGAGGAAATGCCAGAGGTTTAGTTCTCTTTCATTCTTTTGATCATAGTTCACTCTGTGTTTTGAGCGGAATGGGTCAGTTTGCAGGGAGAGTGGACAGTGCCTGGTAGAGTTCACCTCTAAGCGATCTCAGCCTGTGTGCCTAGGGGTGGGTTAATAACTATCAAGCCTTTTCTCTCCCAGTTCTCTCACTGTGGTACCTCCAGCAATGGGTGCAGGGGTGTGGAGGGATGAAGCCTTCTCAGCAGGTATTCCCACAGAGGAAAGTGAGAGAGGAATGTGGCCAGCATCTGGTTCTCTAAAGATGGCTTTAGATTGGACACCCTGAAGTGTGTGAGCAGCTAGAGCTGTGGCAGCCTTGAGGGAGATGCTCTACCATACCTCTCTTGGCTATGGTGAAACCCAGTTTTACTTCATTTTACTAAAGCTGTAGTGGTAAGTGGGTAAAAGAAATGTCATGAAACAATTATATGCAATCCTAGAACCTGCACAAACTGCAACTACTCATGACCATGTTCCCAGCAGGTAAAATTCTCAACCTCTGCATGCTGAAGGTGGGACACTGGGTACACATATGAACTTTACAATGAGCTCTCTTTTTGTAGAGGAAATTACAACATTGACCTTTGGCTGTCTTGCTTTGGATCTGAAGTGAGTTTTAGGTTGTTGAGAGATACAGATGTATTAAAAATGTGAAGTTGGCTGGCCCGACCCCTGCTGAGGTGAGTGTACCATCTGCTCCTGTCCTATTACTGCCCAAAATCCCCATCACCCCGGATCTTTCTGTGCCTGTCTCTGCATAGAGCAGACCCACTCAGACAAAGAGGATGTCCCTGAGCCTGGAGACACCTCACTCTTCCTTCCCCCTCTGCCAGCCCTACTTCTACAGAGTGAGGAAACTACCAGGAGAGGCAAGAATATCCAGAGCCTCAGACATTGAAGTCTTGGCCCACACACAACACCAGGTGACAAGAGGAGATAGAGAGACTCCACCTGCACCCACTGAAGAAGAGATGGGGAAAAAGACAGGATATGAACACACTCAACAACAGAAAGACCAATATGACATCACCAGAATCTAGGGACTCCACAACAGCAAGATCTGAAAAGCCCAATGCAAAGGATGAAGAAGAGATGGACCTTAAAAATTATCTTAGGAAGATTATAGAGATCATTTAAGAGGAAACAAGAAAATCCATTAAAGAAATGGAAGAAAAACAAACAAAAAATTACATGAAATGGAGGAAAAGACAAACCAAAAAATTCAAGAAATAAATCTCTTCAAGAATCTAAAGAAAGCCAAGAAAAAACAACTAAACAAGTGATGGAAGCACTCAAAACAATTCAAGGCATGAAAGCTGAAATAGAAAAAATAATGAAATCACACAATGAGAGGATGCTGGAAATAAAAAGCCTAGATAAACGATCAGGAAATAAGGATGTGAGTAGAACCAATAGAATACAAGAGATGGATGAGAGAATCTCAGTTGTTGAAGACTCCCTAGAGGAGATACAGTCATTGACCAAAGAAAATCTCACTTCCAACAATCCCTAACACAAAATATCCAGGAAATATGGGATACCGTGAAAAGCCAGAACCTAAGAATAATAGGTATAGAAGAAGGTGAAGAAATACAGCTCAAAGGTACAGAAAACATATTCAATAAAATCATAGGAGAAAACTTCCCCAATCTACAGAAGAATAAGCCTGTGAAAGTACAAGTAGCTTACAGAACACCAAACAGACTGGACCACAAAAAGAAGTCCCTTCACCACATAATAATCAAAACACCAAACTTACAGAATAAAGAGAAACTACTAAGAGCAGCAAAAGAAGCAGGCCTAGTAACATATAAAGACAGACCTATCAGAATCACACCCGATCACTCAGTGGAAACTTTAAAAGCCAGCAGGGTCTGGATAGATATCCTATAAATGCTAAGGGAGCATGGATGCCAGCCCAGACTACTGTACCCAGCAAAGCTTTCAATCAATATAGATGGCGAAAAATATATTCCATGACAAAACCAGACTTAAAAAATACATATCCACAAATCCAGCCATACAGAAAGTTCTGGAAGGAAAACTCCAACCAAACGAAGATGACTACACTTACAAAAACATATGCAATAGATATCCAACATTACCAAACATGAAAAGAAACAGGAGGGCAAAATCGACACACAATGACACCACCAACAATAAATCTCAAACAAACAAGAACCACCAATCAATGGACATTAATATCCCTCAATGTCAATGATCTTAACTTGCCTATAAAAAGAAACAGGCTAACAGAATGGATACAAAGACAGAATCCATCCTTCCGCTGCATACAAGAAACACACCTCAAATTCAGAGGCAGGCGTTACCTCAGAGTAAAGGATTGGAAAAAGATTTTCCAATCAAATGGACGAAATAAACAAGCTGGTGCAGCAATCCTAATATCCAACAAATTAGACTTCAAACTAAAATCAATCAAAAGAGATGAAGAAGGGCATTTCATACTCATCACAGGAAAAGTCCAGCAAGATAAAGTCTCGATCCTGAACATCTATGCCCCAAATATGAAGGCACACACATTTGGAAAAGAAACATTAGGAAAGCTGAAGCCACACATAAAACCCCACACACTTACAGTAGGAGACTTCAACACCCCAATTTCACCACTAGCCAAGACCACCATGCAGAAACTTAACAAAGAAACAAAGGATCTATCAGAAGTTATGACCCAACTGGGTTTACCAGATATCTATAGAACACTCCATCCAAACACAAAAGAATATACCTTCTTCTCAACGCCACATGGAACCTTCTCTAAAACTGAACATATAAATGGCAACAAATCAAACCTCCACAGATACAAAAAATTGAAATAACCTCATGTATCTTATCAGACCACCATGCTTTAAAGTAAGAATTCAACAGCATTACAACTTGCAGAAAACATACAAACATGTAGAAATTGAATAACAAACAATTGTGGCATTCCTGGGTTGAGGAAGAATTAAAAAAAAGAAATTAACGACTTCCTAGAATTTAAAGAAAATGGAGACACAACAAACTTATGGGACACTCTGTAAGCAGTGCTAAGAGGAAAGTTCATAGCACTAAGTGCCCACATGAAGAAACTGGAGATTAGTCACACTAGAGAATTGACAGAATAACTGAAAGCTTTAGAACAAAAAGAAGCAAACTCACAATGGAGGAGTAGACACCAGGAAACAATCAAATTGAGGACTGAAATTAATAAAGTAGAAACTAGGAAAACATTACAAAGAATCAATGAAACAAAGAGTTAGTTCTGTGAGAAGATCAACAAGATAGACAAACGTCTATCCAAACTAACCAAAAGGCAGAGAGAGAGCATGCTAATTAACAAAATCAGAAATGAATAGGGGGATATAACAACAGACACTAAGGAAATCCAGAAAATTCATCCACCATGATCAAGTAGGCTTCTTCCCATGGATGCGAGGATGGTTCAACATACGAAAATCCATCAATGTAATCCACCATATAAACAAACTGAAAAAGAAAAACCACATTATTGTCTCACTAGATGCTGAAAAAGCCTTTGACAAAATCCAACATCCCCTCATCATAAAGATCTTGAAGAGGACAGGAATAGTAGGAACATATCTAAACCTGATAAAAGCAAGATACACCAAACCAACAGCCAACATCAAACTAAATGTAGAGAAACCCAAAACAATTATTCTAAAATCAGGAACAAGACAAAGCTGTCCATTCTCTCCATATCTCTTCAATATTGTACTTGAAGTTCTACCTAGAATAATAAAACAATAAAAGGAAATCAAGGGATACAAATTGGAAAGGAAGAAGTCAAACTTTCACTATTTGCAGAAGATATGATAATCTACATAAGTGACCCAAAAACTCTATCATGGAAGTCCTACTGCTGATAAACATTTTCAGCAAAGTAGCAGGAAACAAAATTAACTCAAAAAATCAGTAGCCCTACTATATACAGATGATAAACGCAATGAGAAAGAAATCAGAAAAACATCACCCTTCACAATATCCACAAACAACATAAAATATCTTGGGTAATGCTAAACAAAAAAGTGAAAAACCTGTACAGTAAGAACTTTGAGTCTTTAAAGAAAGAAGTTAAAGAAGATACTTGAAAATGGAAAGATCTCCCATGCTCTTGGATAGGTAGAATCAACATAGTAAAAATGGCAATCTTGCCAAAAGCAATCTACAGATTCAATGAAATCCCCATCAATGTCCCAACACAGTTCTTCACAGACATTGAAAGAGCAATACTCAACTTTATATGGAAAAACAAAAAACCCAGGATAGCCAAAACAACCCTGTACAATAAAGGATCTTCTGGAGGCATCACCATCCCTAACTTCTAACTCTATTATAGAGCCATATTTCTGAAAACAGCTTGGTATTGGCACAAAAAATAGATAGAGCAATGGAATCAAATTGAAAACCCTGATATTTACACACACATGTATGAACACTTGATTTTTGTTTGAAGAAGTTTATTCTATACAAGGGAAAAAAGAAAGCATCTTCAACAAATGGTGTTGGCATAACTGGATTCGGTCATATAGTAGATTGCAGTTAGATCCATATCTATTGTCATGCACAAAACTGAAGTCCAAATGGATCAAAGATCTCAACATAAATCCAGTCACACTGAATCTTCTAGAAGAGGAAGTGTGAGATGCCCTTGAACCAATTGGTACAGGAGACTGCTTCCTGAACATTACACCCATAGCACAGACATTGAGATCTACAATTAGTAAATGGGACCTCATGAAACTGAGAAGCTTCTTTAAGACAAAAACACAGTCAGTAAGAAAAAATGACAGCCCACAGAGTGGGAAAAGATCTTCACCAACCCCACATCTGACAGTGGGTTGATTTCCAAAATATACAATGAACTCAAGAAGCTAGCCACCAAAACACCATTCAATGAAATTAAAAAGTGGGTTCAAAACTAGAGAATTCTCAACAGAAGTATCTGAAATGGCTGAAAGACACTTAAGAAAGTGCTCAGAATCCTTGTCCATCAGAGAAATGCAACTCAAAACAACTCTGATATACCATCTTACACCAGCCAGAATGGCTAAAATCTAAAACACCAATGACAATCTATGCTGGAGAGGATGTGGAGAAAAAGGTACTCCTCCATTGCCAGTGGGAGTACAAACTTGTAAGACCACATTGGAAATCAGTATGGTGGTTGCTCAGAAAAAAGGAAATCAGTCTACGCCAACATCCAGCAATTCCTCTCTTAGACATATCCCCAAATAATGCACGTTCATACAACAAAGACATATGTTCAACCATGTTCATAGTAGTGTTGTTTGTAATAGCCAGAACCTGGAAGCAACCTAGATGCCCCTGACCTGAAAAATGGATAGAGAAAATGTGGTACATTTATACAATGGAATCTTGAAATTCACAGGCAAATGGATGGAACTAGAAGAAACCATCCTGAATGAGGTAACCCAGTCACAAAAAGACAAACATGGTAAGTACTCACTCATATATAAATTTTAGACATAGAACAAAGGATTACCAGCCTACAATTCTCTTCGCCAAAGAAATTAGGAGCCAAGAAGGACTCTAAGTAAAACTGCATGGACCCCTGAGAATGGGAAGGGCCAGGATCTCCTGAGCTAATTGGGACCATGAGGGTATGGGAAAGGGAGCTGCCAGAATGAGAGGAGAAGAGGGGAGAGGAGGGAATGGAGGAACAGAAATGTTGAGTCTGGTGAAGAATATAGGAGAGCAGGATGAGAGATACCATATCAGCGGGAGCCATTATAGGACTGAGGAGAGATCTGGCACTAGGGAGATTTCCAGAGATCTGCAAGGATGACACCAACTGACAATCTAGCAATGGTGGAGAGGATAACCTAAATGCCCTTCCCCTATGATGAGACTGTTGACTACTTTTTATGCCATCCTAGAGCCCTCATCCAGTGACTGATGGAAGCAGAGGCAGACACCCACAGATACACACTGAACTGAACTCTGGAACCTAGTTGAAGAGAGGGAGGAATGAAGATCAAAGCGGTAGGGACCAGGCTGGTGAAACCCACAGAAACAGCTGGCCTGAACAAGGGGGAGCACATGGATACCAGACTGAAGTTTGGGAGGCCAGCATGGGACTGATCCAAACCCCTGAACATGGATGTCAATGAGGAGGGCTCCTCTGCACTCTAGGGGGCCCCTGGTAATGCATTAGTATTTTCCCTGGTGTAAGAAGGGACTTTGAGAGTCCATCCCACATGAAGGGTTGCTCTCTCAGCCTGGACACATAGGGGAGGGCTTAGGCCAGGGCCAGGGTAATGTGGTGTACTTTGGGGTGCCCCCGTCAAGGGCCCCACCCAGCCTGGGGAGTGGAGAGGGTTTGTGGTGGGGAGTAGGTCTAGGGTAGGGGGGGAGGGGTTGGGGGAGGGGAGGGAGAGGGGATTGACATGTGAAACAAGCTTGTTCCTAATTTGAACTAATAAAAATATTACAAAAAAGTGTTAAAACACAAAACAAATATTTCATCTTTTATAAAACACTTAAGTGGTAGTGTACATATTCTATGACCATATAAGAAAAATAAAAACACTTGATTCATTTCATAAATTTTGTGGTTACTGTCTACCATTCTCTGATTTCTCTGTAAAAAAAATTCCTGTCAGGTAAAACAATATATATGTATTTGATAAGTACAAATCAATTTAGATTAACTTTTGGAGAACAATATATATATATATATATATATATATATATATATATATATATATGCATTCCCTGTGTGAAGCAAGAAAGACTACATTATTCGCCCGAGTGAGAAGCAAGTGAGGCTGATTATCGCTTCCCTACCAAAGCTCTTCATTTCTTCTCCAGTGTCAGGACTTAAAAACACAGGAGGCAGAACCTTCAGAGGAAACTTAATGTCCCAGAGATGTAACTGTCCCTACCGTCTTCTCTGTGATATTACTTCTGTCTACACATTTCTTGATGAAGCAAAGAAGAAGTTTCATTAAACATTGAAGTAAGATGTATTTACATTTTGGTAGAAACAATGCCTGCATTTCTGTAGCAAACTTATTACAGAAATCTCAGTGTATTTGGATGCAGCCAGGGCTATACAGACAGATGGCACACAGTACTCAGTATGTGATGCTTTGTGGCTCCGAGCAAGACAGCTGTTCACTGACTGGCCAAGGGTTCTCAAAAAGTTAAAGGAAACAGGACGCCTAGACACTCATCCCATAGAGAATATGCAGCAAGCCTGGGTATTGCAGAAAAGTGTCCACAAAGTGCTGAAGGTTGGAAAGGAAGACAGCATCTGATACAACAGAAACACAGTAGATGTGATTTGGGGAGAGGGGATATATTTGTTCACAGAGAAATGTATTCTTTTTCAATATTTTGTGTCCAGCCCCAGCCTAATGCCTAAGATGCTCAGTGAGGCCTGCATAGTATTCCACAAGCCTGTGTTCCAAAAATGTCTCATTTCTTAGTCTCACTTGCATACTTCTTCAGTTATATGGATAAAACTTGGACTAATGTTTTGTGCTTTAAGTGAGATTTGGGACATACCCTACTTGATGTCCTTGTGACAGGAGACTTAGAGCTAAAGCAATTTTCTATTTTTGTGGATTCATTAAAGAACAAGTGTTTTCCCAAACCTCCGCTTCTAAATAAAGTAGAAACAAAATGGTGACCAATTTTGCACAAAGTATCTTGGATATAATTCCCTTTAACCTATATTCACTTCCTATGTGCTAGATATTATTTTTTAGTCTGAAAGGAGAGAACTGAAGTATAAGAAAAATGAATAAGCCCTCTAAGACAGAATAGTAAGCTTTAAAACCCATGTCCATACCCAAACCCCTTTCTGTGCCACCCACCTCCCCTGACCACTCCAGTAACAGGAATGCAGAAGGCAATATGCTCAGAATATAAAGATCAAATAGATGATAGACAGATACACAATAAACAAAGAAACAAACATCACAATCCCTCCTACAATGTGAGATGCTCCTAAAAAGGTAATTATCAATTTTCTTCCTTATTTAGGCTTCAGTTTTGTGTGAGGATAATATTCCATGTTCACAAGTAAGTGAAAATGGCAATTTGGTTCTACCTTGCTTTCTCAGGCAGCTTGCCACAAAATTCCTGCTATCTCTCTTAAGAAAAACTATGTTTGCCGTATCAAGAGACCTTGTGTTGGTGTGATGAATGGCATTGTTAAAGACTTCACTAGAATTCAGCAACCATGTCTGTAGTAGAATGAACTTGAGTCTTCCATTTCGTTCTTGCAGTCACTACTCTAGACATTAGAGTTGAGACACAGCAGCCCTGCCTTGCTCCTTCTGGATTTTGGGCCCAAAGAAACCATGAGATTTTTGCACTTTTAAAGAGCTAACACTTGGGAATAATTTGTTACACACACACACACACACACACACACACACACACACACACACACTATATATATATATATATATATATATATATTATAAGATATGCAGATGTTTCCATACTTCCAAATGTATGAACTCGTATTGCCCTTAACCACGGTAAGCAAGGAGAATGGTGAAGGACTTAAGAGCAGGAAACAGTGAGCTTTCTGATGAGAACACTTAAATTTAATTCCCACCACTCCTCTGAGCATCCACACAACCATGCTATCTCTATGAATCTCATTGCTGCATAGACTGAAGCAGCATAGAAGTTTAACACATCACAGCCACATCCATGCTACACTCTCATGTGCTATGCATGCTGTCCTGGAAGAAAAAGACGCAATGTGATAAAGAATATTAATCCAAGAATGTCTGCATCTTTTTTATCCTCAAAGCATAGCAGCATCTCTCCACTAACTGTTAAAAGTTATAAAAACTCTGTTCTTATTTAAAAATATAGTTCAAAAGCAATTAGTGTAGAATTATCTACGCAAACACCGCCCCAGTATACACACACTTGTGTGTATGCCCTTTATTTAAACTCTATTTAAATTCTTTCTCTTTTTATTTTTTTGAGATGCAGAGATGTGTATTCCCACACACCAGAATCACATACAAACACAAACCAGAAACCACAATATATGTGCAAAGTGCCTGTGAGGTTAAAATAAAATATATTTTGACTTGGCATTATGAGACAAAGAACCTCCAAAGATGAAGCTGAGTTTGTTTTGTGTTGGCCATCTACGGGTGGTCAAGACACACGCCTTTAGGAGACTCCCTTGGAGAAAACTAATTTTCATTTGCAAGTGATGATCAGTTGGAGATAGCTTCTTGCTTAATGATGGGAACATGTGTTCACTTCTTTCGGCTCTAGTACAGACCCATGCAGACCTTTTGCATGTTGCCATGGTATCTCTAAGTTCATATATATGCATATGCTTTGTTCATGCTGTGTTTAACAAGGTCTTGATTTCTTGGTGCCTCCATCTCCTTGGCTCTTAACTTCATTCATATCCTCTTCCACAGGATTCTCTGTGCCTTAAGGGGAAGGATTAAACTCTATTTAAATTCTAATGCAACAAGTTCTTATTGTACAGGTCTTTCACTTTTTTGGTTAGTGTTACCCCAAGATATTTTATGTTGCTTGTGGATATTGTGAAAGGTGATGTTTCCCTGATTTCTTTCTCATTGAGTTTATCATCTGTATATAGTAGGGCTACTGATTTTTTTGAGTTAATTTTGTATCCTGCTACCTTGCTGAAGGTGTTTATCAGCAGTAGGAGTTCCCTGGTAGAGTTTTTCAGGTCACTAATGTAGACTATCATGTCGTCTGCAAATAGTGAAAGTTTGACTTCATCCTTTCCAATTTGTATCCCTTTGATCCCCTTTTTTTGTCTTATTGCTATAACCAGAACTTCAAGTACAATATTGAAGAGATATGGAGAGAGTGGACAGCCTTGTCTTGTTCCTGATTTTAGAGGAAACCCTTTGAGTTTCTCTCCATTTAGTTTGATGTTGGCTACTGGTTTGGTGAATATTGCATTTATCGTGTTTAGATATGTTCCTGTTATTCCTGTTGTCTCCAAGATATTTATCATGCATTTTGTCAAAGGCTTTTTCAACCTCTAGTGAGATGATCATGTGGTTTTTCTTTTTCAGTTTGTTTATATGGTGGATTACATTGATGGATTTTCATATGTTGAACCATCCTTGCATCCCTGGGATGAAGCCTACTTGATCGTGGTGGATGATTTTTCTGATATGTTCTTGGATTCAGTTCGCCAATATTTTATTGAGTATTTTAGCATCGATGTTCATGAGGGATATTGGTCTGTAGTTCTCTTTCTTAGTCTTATCTTTGTGTGGCTTGGGTATCAAAGTGATTGTAGCCTCGTAGAAAGAGTTTGGCAATATCCCATCTGCTTCTATTGTGCAGAACAGTTTGAGGAGTACTGGTATCAGCTCTTGTTTGAATTTCTGGTAGAATTCTGCAGTGAAGCCATCTGGCCCTGGGCTTTTTTTTTTGGTTGGGAGGCTTTTGATGACTGCTTCTATTTCATTAGGGGTTATGGGTCGATTTAAACTGTTTATCTGATCTTGGTTTAATTTTGGTAAGTGATATTTATCCAGAAAAGTGTCCATTTCCATTAGATTTTCAAATTTTGTGGAGTACAGGTTTTCAAAGTATGACCTGAAGATTCTCTGGATTTCCTCAGTGTCCGTTGTTATATCCCCTTTTCGTTTCTGATTTTGTTAATTAGCATGCTCTCTCTCTGCCTTTTGGTTAGTTTGGCTAGAGGTTTGTCTATCTTGTTGATCTTCTCACAGAACCAACTCTTTGTTTCATTGATTCTATATAATGTTTTCCTAGTTTCTACTCTGAGACTTTAAAGAAAGAAATTAAAGAAGATACCAGAAACTGGAAAGATCTCCCATGCTCTTAGATAGGTAGAATTAACATAGTTAAAATGGCAATCCTGCCAAAAGCAATCTACAGATTCAATGCAATCCCCATCAAAATCCCAACACAGTTCTTCACAGACATTGAAAGAACAATAATCAACTTTATATGGAAAAATAAAAAACCCAGGATAGCCATAACAACTCTATACAATAAAGGATATTCTGGAGGCATCACTTTCCCCGACTTCAAGCTCTACTATAAAGCCATAGTTCTGAAAACAGCTTGGTATTGGCACAAAAATAGACAGATAGACCAATGGAATTGAATTGAAAACCCTGATATTGACCCACACACCTACAAATACCTTATTTTTGACAAAGGTTCTAAATCTATACAATGGAAAAAAGATAGCATCTTCAACAAATGGTGCTGGAACAACTGGATTCGGACATGCAGAAAATTGCAAATAGATCCATACCTGTCACCAGGCACAAAACTTAAGTGCAAATGGATCAAAGATCTCAGCATAAATCCAGCCACACTGAATCTTCTAGAAGAGAAAGAGGGAATTACCTTTGAACAAATTGGCACAGGAGACTGCTTCCTGAACATTACGCCAGTAGCACAGACATTGAGGTCTGCAATTAATAAATGGGACCTCCTGAAACTGAGAAGCTTCTGCAAGGCAAAGGAAACAGTCAGTAGGACAAAACGACCCCCCACAGAATGGGAAAAGATCTTCACCGATCATCTGAGAGAGGGCTGATTTCCAAAATATATAAGGAGCTCAAGAAGCTAGCCACCAAAACACCAAACAATGAAATTAAAAAGTGGGGTGCAGAACTAAATAGAGAATTCTCAACAGAGGAATCTGAAATGGCTGAAAGACACTTAAGAAAGTACTCAAAATCATTGGCCATCAGAGAAATGCAACTCAAAACAACTCTGAGATACCACCTCACACCTGTCAGAATGGCTAAAATCAAAAATACCAATGACAATCTATGCTGGAGAGGATGTGGAGAAAAAGGAACACTCCTCCATTGCTGGTGGGAGTGCGAACTTGTAAGACCACTCTGGAAATCAGTATGGCGGTTGCTCAGAAAAATGGGAATCAGTCTACCTCAAGATCCAGCCATTCCTCTCTTGGGTATATACCCAAATAGGGCATGTTCATACAACAAGGACATATGTTCAACCATGTTCATAGCAGCATTGTTTGTAATAGCCAGAACCTGGAAGCAACCTAGATGCCCCTCAACTGAAGAATGGATTGAGAAAATGTGGTACATTTATACAATGGAGTACTACTCAGCAGAAAAAAGCAATGGAATCTTGAAATTCGCAGGCAAATGGATGGAACTAGAAGAAACCATCCTGAGTGAGGTAACCCAGTCACAAAAAAGACAAACATAGTATGTACTCACTCATATATGAATTTTAAACATAAAGCAAAAGATTACCAGCCTATAATCCTTTTCACCAGAGAAACTAGGAAACATGAAAGACTCTAAGGGATTAATGGTCTCCGGGAATGGAAGGGGAATGAACTCCTGAACTATTGGGAGCATGAGGATAGGGGAGAGTGAGTTGCTACAATAAGAGCAAGAGAAGAGGAGTAGAGGAGAGGAAATGGAGGGGCAGAAATATTGAGTTGGGGGAAGAATAGAGGAGAGAGAACAGGATGAGTGATACCATATCAGAGGGAGCCACTACAGGTCCGAGAAGAGATCTGGAACCAGGGAGATCTCCAGAGACCTACAAGGATGACATGATCTGACAATCCAGGTAATGGTGGAGAGGATAACCTAAAAGCCGTTCCCCTAAAATAAGATTGATAACTTCTCTTCATGCCATCCTAGAGCCCTCATCCAGTGGCTGATGGAAGCAGAGACAGACATCCACAGATATACACTTAGCTGAATTCGGGAATTTAGTTGAAGAGAGGGAGGAATGAAGAGTGAAGGGGTCTGTACCAGATTGGAGAAACCCACAGGAACAATTGGCCTGAACTAGGGAGAGCACATCGACCCCACATGCTGTCGGGGAAGCCAGTACAGGACTGATCCAGCCCCCTGAACATGGATGTCAATAAGGAGGCCTCTGCACTCCAGGGAGTCTCTGGTGGTGGATTAGTATTTTTCCCTGATGCAAGAAGGGACTTTGAGAGCCGATCCCACATGAAGGGATACACTCTGGCCCTGGACACATGGGGAAGGGCCCAGGACCAGCACAGGAAGATTTGGTGGATTTTGCAGAGCCCCCGTTGAGGGCCCTACCCTGCCTGGGGAGTGGTGGGTGGATGGGGTGGGGGATAGACTGGGGGTGGGGGAGGAGGGATGGGGGAGGGGAGGGAGAGGGAGAAGGGACTTACATGTGAAACAAGCTTGTTCCCTAACTAGAACTAATAAAAAAAAATTCTAATGCAACAAAATACACACATGCACACACCACACACACTTGCACACCCACATCTCATAAAGGACGGAGAGCAAGAGTACAGAGGCCTGACTGTGAAAATGTCCCTCTCCAGTCTCCTACTGCTCAGTGTACAAAGGAGCAACAATTTTGCAGCTTCATGTTCAAACCCATGGTCGCTTTCTTCTGGAAGCCATTTTTCCCGCAAGGCTCTGTGCTGCTGCTACAGGGAGAAGAATCCCTGCAGTTGTAAGAAGGTCCCGGGAGATGGTGGGCTCACCTGAATGTGGACTATTGCTGCACAATTCCATCATGCTTGCTGATGGTCTTAACAACTGTGCTGATGTCCTGACTCTCTCAAGCTTCCTCTTCTCTTTAACAGTATCAGTATGATGGCCCCATAGTTCTCCCGGCCTTCTTTGTTTACTCCTGATTTTCTACAGTCATTACCAATGACATGATGCATTTCTGTTGTGTAAGGCTAAAAAAACTCCAGTTAACAAGAAGAGCACAAAATGTCAAAACCTTTTTTTAAAATAAGGAGTGTCATCCAACTTAGGAAGTCAAGAAAGCTGAAGCAAAGGTAACGCACAAGGGTGTTTCAAATAAATGAGTCCAGAACAGGATCTGTGACCACAGAACCCACCCAACAAAGGCAATGAAGTACAGGGAGATGGAGCCTTTAATGTATGGAATTCAGTTTAAGGAGTAGGTGAAGAGTTACAATTTTTATTGCAATTAATTTACAACCTATCACAATATTTTAACATTCTGAACTCTCTGTGATATACAATAGTTTCTCCATAAGTTTATTTCTTACCAATGATTTTGTTTAAAATGTAATACTTTTTTGTTATTTTTGAAAGCCAGTATAGGCAGTGTAAAAGCTAGCCAGAAATTGTACACAACTATTGAGGAAGCAGAGAAAGCAAGCGTCATATCTTTTCTAGCATTAAATCTGGCACACAGTAGTTTATAATATAGTTTCCTTACATAATTTCTGGATGCCTCAGACAACCCAGAAAGGGAGGGAGGGGCAGAGTCCTTTAGGCACTAAGCCAGAGACTTTAGAAAATACCATTTTGAAAATTTTCCCATATTATCAAGCAATCCAATCATTTTATTTTAAGTTTGGTTTACCTAGCTCTTGTTTTCCCTTCATCAGCACAAATAATTGAGCTGATCCCTTGTTTGGTTGAACCAAGCCATGGGTACCTAACAGAATAAGGATGATCTTTTTCTCTGTATTTCCCTGTATTCTAGCCAAAACACTGAGTGCTCCCTGAGTGCCCACTGAACAGTGAGGGTCTGAGGCTGACCTGGATAATAGAATAAAAACTCCACACTCTCTAAGAAAAGCAACTCCTAAATCTACTTCAGTGGTCACATAAACATGACTTCAAAGCACCACTGGGTGGCACAGAGGACTAGGGTCTGCACATAGCCATTGCTGAAACTGCCTATCTCATACAGTGCTTTGGCAGATCCAATAACCAAGTGCATCTTCCTACTGCTATTTCCTCTGACTCAATATTTGATACTCAGTTTATTTGACAAAATATCTGTTATGTGTTACACAGTAAGTCATTGTCACTAAGTTAAAGCAAAAGTTATTGATTTTACTCAAGATCTGAAGTTAACTTTTCAGTCCTCCTGGTTGTGAATGTGTTTGCTCTCAGATTAAAGACAGGTAAGAGGCTTATTATATCAGCCTAACTCTCTTAGATGTTTAGGCCTTGTGAAGACATTTTCAAGGTTTTACTATATTGTTATGGACTTCCTGACAGGTTCTGCAGCAGCCTCAGAGCCCTCAAATAAACGCACAGATGCTATATTAATTCTAATACTGTTGATCTCTGGCTAGGGCTTTTTATAGGCCAACTCTGTATTAATTATTAACCAATTTCTATCAAAATGTGTATTGCCATGAGGCTCTGACTTATCCAGTAATGACCAGTATGGTGTTACTCCTCTTGCAGCCTATTTGATGACTGACTCTGCCTACATTTCCAAGAATCCTCTTAGTCTCCTAGACCTGTTTATCTTGCTACCCAATTGGTCAGTGTTTTATTCATCAACCAACAAGAGAAACATGAACAGAAGACATCTCCATCACCATAGCTTGAAAAACAAAGGAAAGTCATTCCAGGCTTCCTAAAGGGTTAATACCATTACTGGCACAGCATCATAACTATCATGGTGCCATCACTCCCTTGTGTTTTATTATCCAAAGCAAATTTCAATGTAAGAAACCTTTTAGGAGGGGACAAATGGTGTCTTTCCCAGTAGCACAATAAATAAAAGACCCAGAGACAGATATTGAGGTTAAACCTTCAAGCAGCAGATCAGAGAAGCAAAGCAGCCAACCTAGTCAATCTTACCTCTACCCAGCTAAAATGGCAATCCTGTCCCCAGGAATTCTCAGAGGCAAAAATCTCTCTGTTCCTGTCTCTTCCTGCCATTTACTCCCTTGTCCACCCAGCCATATCCTCCTGTCCCCACCTACCCAGTGCTGGGATTAAAGTTGTGTGATCCCAGGTACTGAGATCAATTTTGTGTAAGTTGGTTTTTTTAGGACTGGATCAACTTCATGTAGTCAGTGTGGCCTTAAACTAGCAGAAATTGGTCTACCTTTTGATCCTGAGTCCTGGGATTAAAGGTGTGTGCTACCACCTCCTAGTTCTATGGCTTCTAAAATTAAAGGCATGTATCACCACTGCCTGACCTCTAGAGCTTGTGGCTGATTTTGCTTTCTGCATCGTCAGTCGAACTTTAATGAATCGTAATACACCACCAAAGCTCCCTTTCCTTGGAGTAAATAGAAAGCCAGAATGTATGAGGCTTGCCTGCAGAAAAGGGAAAAAAAGGAAATTATTTTCACAATCAATCTGTCCCATGTAATTGATTAACTATACAAGTTTTAAAAAATCCATAAAATCCATCTTCTAAAGAAAAATGAGGAAGCTGTCAACAATGGAGGTCTGATATCATTTCTCCATCTACTGCTCTTTACCCAAGACACAATGACATATTCTTCGACAATACATCTGTCACTC